>NW_022589712.1:45798608-45858779 GCF_004348235.1 Phoca vitulina
TTCCTTCCTTCCTTCCTTCCTTCCTTCCTTCCTTCCTTCCTTCCTTCTTTCTTTCTTTCTTTCTTTCTTTCTTTCTTTCTTTCTTTCTTCCTTTCTTTCTTCCTTTCTATCCTTTTTTGGAATACTATAGTGGGCAAAGAAATCCTTCATTTAGAATTTCTAGGAGGTAAAGAAATTAGAGCATTGTAATGTACTGTTTATATAACATATATAAGATCCTTAAAAAATACCTCCAGAAGAAGGCATTGGTATATCTAGAGAAAAAAAAAATACTGTGATTTGCCTTCCTCTTTGCTCATATTGGAAGCCTTTGAGTGACTCATTTTTCCACATGATTGAACACTTGGAGGTCATGGTAAATAATCTGGAATTTCGCCAAACTGCTGATAAGAATGTAGCCCCAACACATCGCCATGGCAGCTTTGAACATTGTGCTTTTGGGATGGAGGTCTATAGACTTGTACAGAGAAAGAATGAGCTGCACAGGGAAAGATTCCCTCAGGTGTATTTCTGAAGAACAGCCACTCTAGAGGAAAGCATTTTGGGAAATCACTTCAAAAGTATAGAGCAAGAAAAGAAAAAAGTTTGACACACGGTTGTTTTTCATAAATCAGCCTGTGAGCTTGATTATTTGATTATTTTTATTTTATTTTTTTAGCTTTGTTACATTCTGTTTTGTTTTTTGGCAGAAGGTCTGAGTCGATTTTATAAATATAGTGGTAATTGGAACTGTAAGAAGTGCCAGCAGGTGCTGTTTCTTCAGTGATGGCTTATGCCCAAAGGTGAGTCACTCCACTTCAAATTCTGGCACCTTGTGGAAAGACCTAGCACTAAGAGGGTGAGAGAGGATTTTTTTTAAGGGCGCTATAAGCAGAAGATTTTGTTTTTCAAAATGGATGAAGAGAGGTTGGACAGGGGAGCAGGGCAAGGGCCCCGGGGTGCCGAAAGGGCGGCTAGAGGCTGAGGCAGGGGCTAGGGATGCTCAGGCTCCCAGCCAGGCCACAGGAGCTGCTGCACTGCCTGGTTCTGGCTTGATTCGGAGGCGAGCAGAACCGAGTGGGTGCATTGCTCCCCGTTTCCTCTGTCACTGCCTCTTTCTTACCTGGCCCTGTGCCGAGCTCCAGCACGCAGGATGAAATGCAGCTCAGCTGTGAATGCAGCTCAGCTCCTGCTGTCAAACGCCAGATCCAATGTTAGGGGATAATGCAGGAAGTTGACGGGGTTTAGGAGTAGTAATGACAGCTCTGACACTTAGAAAAAGATGAACTTTTTCTTACTATCTTAAAAAAATACGATATTTATAGAATTAAAAAGTACCCACAGAAGATAGTCTTCTTTTGATCTGTTTTATAACAATAGCATATGATATAGGATAAAAATATGCATATATAATGTAGAGATGAAGAACAGGCATAGAAAGAAACCAGAAGCTAGAAGGTCTGTTTTCCAGGCCTATTTGGCTGCTAACTTACTACATGAGGCATTTTCAAGCATTAATATACACTTAGGGGTAGTATTAAAATGCAAGTTCTGACTCAGGAGGTCTGGAGTGGGGCTTCTCTAACAAGCTCCTCGGTGACGCCTGGGTGGTCCTCAGACCACACTTAGGGCCATGTGATCTGAGTCAAATGCTTGACTGATCTCTGTAAGTCACTTCGCTTTCTTCAGTCCTCATAAGAAATGTGTCCTTGTCCTCTTGGTCTTCCCTGACCATGCTAGCTAAAATGGCACTTCCACTGTCACCCTATATCCCCTTAACGGCCATCACTTTCTTCATTGCCTTTACTCCATAGATATGTATTTATTTATAGTTTGTCTCTTCCCTGTAGAATGTAGTTTCCATGAGGCAACAGGGTTCTCTCTTTCTCTATTTTCTTTTTTTATTGTATCTTCAGTATGTCGAGTACCTGGCATCTATAGAAGCACAACATTGAATGAATGAATGAATGAATGAGTTGATGGATGAATGAATGAATTATCCTTTCCATCATGAAATGTGTGACACTTTCTTTGGAGTCCAGGGCCTTTTGAAAGAGGATATGATTCCACCTTTGAACCAAGTGTATGCAAGAGCAGTGTGGGCGATATCTAGATTCAGTTTGTCACTGAACTTGATGTAGGCTACAGGGAGTCTGCAACTCTCACTGGTCTGGTTCTTGCTATTTTGCAATTTCCATTGTGATAAAATGAATCCTAGTAAGATCTTGGCTGGAGACATCAGACGTTCTTCATTTTCGAGGTCTTAAAAGGTATAGTTTCAGGGCGCCTGGGTGGCTCAGTCGGTTAAGCGTCTGCCTTCAGCTCAGATCATGATCCCAGGGTCCTGGGATCGAGCCCTGCATCGGGCTCTCTGCTCAGCCGGAAGCCTGCTTCTCCCTCTCCCACTCCCCCTGCTTGTGTTCCCTCTCTCCCTGTCTCTCTCTCTGTGTCAAATAAATAAATAAAATCTTAAAAAAAAAAAAGGTATAGTTTCTCAGGATTACGTGGGTAACTCAAGCTACTTCAGGAATTCTTCCATTTCAGTTAGCACCAGAAGATAGGGAACCCTTGTGCCCTTCTTGCTTATAGTTATCTTGTCTTAACACAGAGGAAATATATTGTAGGGGCAAATTGAGTTACAGTTCCAAACAAGGAAAGCTCCTGAGGACACAGTCATGATTGCAGCTCTCAGGAGTGGAAGCCATAGGAAGCAGAGGTCAACCAGAATTGTAAGGCATAATTTGTAAAACACCAGAACAGGCAAAGGACAATTGTAACTGCAAATCCAGGACTTATTGTTTCCTTCTGGGTAGAAAAGAGGCAGGAGGGGCTGTGGGATTCTCTCCTGCCACATCACTCTGAGCAATAGGAACTTTCGTCAAAGTGATTGTCATCAAATTGTACTGACATATATATATAAATAAATATATCATTTGAGTGAACACATTTTAGAATACTTTTTTCATCGTTTTCAGGACCAACTCTCATATTTTAAAGACCCCCCCCCCCCCAGTAAATGTCCCATCTTGGGTGTGTATCACACAGCAGAATGCAATACCAAGGAGATGCAAATGACTAAGAAAGTGGCCTTCTTCAATATTCAAACTCCAACTTTAAAATTAATTTATCTTAATTAAATTAATTCAGTTGCAAACTGCTAAGAAAAGAAAAGATGTGATTTGAATTAGTGTTTGTTCTTTCTCCTGGCCAAGAGTGAAAAAACAAGTTTGTTTTAGCTAAAAATCTATGATTTAGGTAAATTAGTAAAGCAATGATTTCAGCCAAAAGTTTGGTTTCTTCTTTTCAATTCCAAAATATACCTTCTAATTTTCTCACTCATGGAGAAGCAAATCGTTAAGATTTGTGGCTGATTACTCCTACAACAGAAGGCCCTACACCATTTCTCACGAGAAGCTGTCTCTGCATTTCCAGTTATTTTGTGATTACTGCAGGGAAGTAGAAAGAGAAAACCACAATGAGAATGCAAGCTAATGATGGGGCTGCTGGGAGGCATTTTCTCTTCTCTGAGAATCTCATTAAGCCACAGGGACTGGGGAGCTCTACCAGGTAAGCCTTCTGGATTTATTGGTATGGAAGCTTATTCTACCTGCCAGATTGTAAAATTCCCACACATAGAGCTTTACTGCCTACAAATCTGAACTAGAGATGACATGGAATTGACATTTTCTCCCAATATGCATCTGTTGAGAAATGGAAAAACAAAGATCAGGTGCTCATAAAATGACCACTCCACCAAACACGGTCACATCTTATAATTATGAAAAATATCATTAATGGGAGAAAATAAAGATGTGAAAAATAGCAAGGTGATAAATAATAAACTCATCATGAAAACAATGAGGGTGGTGGACTTGTGTGAGGTGAGTCCCCCTTTACGCATGAGGTAGTACAATTAGGGTCAAGACAGTGTCCTTGAAGAAGATAGTGATTTTTGGTAAGAGGAAATACACATACATACCTGTAGACACACAAAAGCATTTTTTCCAACTCATAATGACACAACTTTTTTAGAAACCTATTTTTTTAAGTCCAAAGTATTATTGTGAAAACATGGCTGTTGGGCTTTACCAGTGGTTGCATTTTAGTCATACAATAAATATTGCATAAAATAAAATAAAGAATTTCCCCCAAATATGTAAAGGCTACTTATCTTTCTAGCTCACTTCATGGAGCTGAAAGGAACTTGAGAAGAAGGGTGCTTCCCCTGAGATGCCTGGTAAATAAGGCTTTACTCCAGTAGTAGTGGTAGTTACGTCTTGTGCCAGAAGCGTAAGTCTCACCATACAAACCAGGACTGAATCGCTCCTGGGATTTTAAAAGTATGGTGGCAGATGACCACCATATGAGGGCTTGTAGGAAGGGACTCTAGTATTGGTGTAATAAATTAGGTCATGCTATTGGAATAACCATTAACTAATGGATAATCACCAGTTAGCAATAGTGCAAAAAAAAAAAGTATTTTATAATTAAGTTCTTGCTGTTGACTAAAATGGCTATACTATTTATTAATACTCATTTATTAATTAACTAATCACTAATAATAATTATTATTATTTGGTTTAGTGTCTGGCCAGCCTGTTTCCCACAATAGCACCCTCTCAGAGAGGAATGGGGGTGGTTAAAGTGGTATTTTTCAACATGGTGACAGATGTTTCTGGACAAATATGTTATTTTACACTGAGTACACAGAAAGTGTGACCAATATTTGGATTTACAGAATGGTAAAATGAATGAAAATGCCCCTTTAACCAAATGGATAGACATCCTATTAGATTCTTTTCATTAAGTGGCTGAAAAGCACGTGTCACATCTGGCCTATTGTTCAGTCACTTTCCAGTCAAGGTTCTTAAGTGATTTCATGGGGCCACGAAATGCGTGTTGAAAGGGGTCTTTTTCACTCCACTGTGGCCTCTCCTCTTGAATTGACATTACACAGTGCACATCACTGTCATTGTCACAGCATGAGCTGCATATTTTGGGCAAAACCTCTTTCATATGGATGTCAGATACAACGGCCAGTGTTACACGTTCAGAATTCAGACCTTGTGTTTTAGAAAAGATTTTTTTTCCCACTTGGTTGTATTGATTCTTTAAGATTTGTTATTAAACCATCTTCAGTGGGCCCTATAATTGGTGAGTTTCTGGAAAAGGCAATATAAATAATTTCATTTTATGGCAAATCCACAACAATGGCTTGGCTAGGGAGTGCTGATTATTTTAACATCTTAGGATCCAAGACTTTTTACTTGCTATTCATTTATATACTTTGTGTGTGTGTGTGTGTGTGTGTGTGTGTGGTGGCTATATTCATATCATATATATTAAATATATCATGCTTATATAGAAAATGATGATCAAAAATATGTATAGATATATACAGGTGTTGTTTGGACCACCATTTTCTGTATAAACATCTTTTGTTCTCCTATTTCTTATACAGCAAATGTCTATGATAAGCATGTTACCCTGCACACAACCTTAAGAAAAATCAGAAACCTCTAAGATACATAATCAGCTACAGTGTCATTGGTTAGATACATTGAGAATAATTTTTTTCTAATCTTTCTATGTTAAAGATCAAAGTTCTGCCCAACCAAGTAATAGAACTCAGAAACTTTGGTAAATGCATTAACTGGTCTTTTCTTTCAGGTCTGATTTGGATCATGGAACATCAGCCTTAGAAGTAAGAAAAAATATCCTGCCTCTGGCAGTACTTACAACCTTGGAAAAGTCATTTGGCCTCTGAGTTTTATTTACCACGTCTATAAAAAGTTGGGTTTGGAAAGGTTCACGGTAATACTTTGAAAAAATAAGTGTTAACTTTTGTTTAGAATAATTATAAAAGACATTCAGGAGAGAAAAAAAAAAAGTTATGGGCTTCTCAAAGCTTTTTATTCAGACCCAGGTTGGAATTTTTGTTCAAGGTAGAATTTCCTTCTGTGGAAGAAATGACTAGATGAGAACTATTTCTTTCTTCCACCCAGGCTGCCATGAAAAAGACTGGCAGAGAGGGGATGTTACAATCTAGAAAGTGTTGTAGTTCAGGAAACGCATGCCGGCGTGGTCAGTCTGGTGGAGCTTGGTATCTTAGAATGTAAGTGGCAGGTAGCTGGGGGAAGTGTGGGAAAGCAGTGGATATCAAGGATGTCCAGCTTAGTTTATTGATGGTACAGGATGTTTTGTAAGGCAGACAGAGTAGCATCTAGAATCTTAATCGGGCCATATTCTGTAATGTTGACAGGCAGATACACGGTCGGTATCAGGGAAGCAGCAGTAGGTATTAAGGACTTAAGCATGATAACATGAGAAGTGCTAGACTGGGGTGACTGGGAAGTCCCAGACAGAACTTTAGATTTGAAGTTGATATAACTCCATGCAGATTATGCAGGTTGAAGCTGAGGAAGGGAAAGATGAAAACCCTCTTCACAATTCTGTGAGTTTCTTTGTGATACATGTTGGACCATGGACCGTCTGCATCATTTTTGTACCCTTGGCTCCTACCCCAGTACCTGACATTCAGTATATGCCCCCAAAACATCTGTTGTTAAAAGAAATATCAGATTATCAATTCAGATGAATGGTGTGAATTTGATCTTGACAAATCAGAGCCATAGAGATAGATCGTACCTGGCATTCTGAGAAAAACATTGTTTTGGTTTGGTTTACCATGACAGTATAAGGAGAAAAGTATGTATTTTTATATAAAAATAAATATGAGGGGTACGTGCACCCCAATGTTTATAGCAGCAATGTCCACAATAGCCAAACTATGGAAAGAGCCAAGATGTCCATCGACAGATGAACAGATAAAGAAGATGTGGTATATATATACAATGGAATATTATGCAACCATCAAAAAGAATGAAATCTTGCCATTTGCAACAACGTGGATGGAACTGGAGGGTATTATGCTGAGTGAAATAAGTCAATCAGAGAAAGACATGTATCATATGACCTCACTGATATGAGGAATTCTTAATCTCAGGAAACAAACTGAGGTTTGCTGGAGTGGTGGGGGTGGTGGGAGGGATGGGGTGGCTGGGTGATAGACATTGGGGAGGGTATGTGCTATGGTGAGCGCTGTGAGTTGTGTAAGACTGTTGAATCACAGACCTGTACCTCTGAAACAAATAATACATTATATGTTTAAAAAAAAAAAAAAAGAAGATAGCAGGAAGGGAAAAATGAAAGGGGGGAATCAGAGGGGGAGACAAACTATGAGAGATGATGGACTCTGAGAAACAAACTGAGGGTTCTAGAGGGGCAGGGAGTGGGGGGATGGGTTAGCCTGGTGATGGGTATTAAAGAGGGCATGTACTGAATGGAGCACTGGGTGTTATATGCAAACAATGAATCATGGAATACTACATCAAAAACTAATGATGTAATGTATGGTGATTAACATAACATAATAAAATAAAAAAATAGGTATGAATATTGTTTATGAGACAGTAAAAATAAAACTTTCAATACTATGTTGATGACTTGTATTACTTAAAGTTTTATATTGTATTTATAGTAATTAGTGGGCTTTTTGCAATTAAATGCTGGTTTTGATGCATAGACAAAATACATGATAAATGTAAATGAAATAAATAAATGAAGGCAATTTACAATAGGCTCTTTAGTACCATCAACTTAATCTATATGTATGCAAAATAATTACATTAATAGAATCACCATGGAAAAGACGGAGTATGTAATATGTAATATCTGAAGAATATACTTAGTCATAGGGTTAAAAAGGTATCGAGAAAATCATTTTGCTCATTCTATCACTTTTAGGCAAAGCTAAAATGTTTATAGTTTCCTTTTAAGAGAGGAGTGTACTTTTTTATAGTATAATTTTTATAAATGATAATTGTAAGTTTTGATCAAATGTAATGAATTTCAAAAGAAATTATGTCCTCCAAAAAATCTGAGTGTAAAAACAAATTTCTTTTTGTCAAATGATATTTTTTAGAGTAATTACAAATCAAAATTTAAAATTTATTCTCATGTTGGGACACCTGTGTGGCTCAGTCGGTTAAGCGTCTGCCTTCGGCTCAGGTCATGATCCCGGGGTCCTGGGATTGAGCCCCGCATCAGGGTCTCTGCTCAGCGGGAAGCCTGCTTCTCCCTCTTCCACTCCCCATGCTTGTGTTCGCTCTCTCGCTGTGTCTCTCTCTGTCAAATAAATAAATAAAATCTTAAAAAAAAAATTATTCTCATGTTAAAATATTGTGTCTCTGAATGTAAAAACATTCATAGGTATAAAAAATGAGAATTTGTTACAAATAGAAAATTTAAGGAAAAAATTACTTACTTTCTAATGCATGTGTAATAATTGTCATAAAGCTCAAATATTCTATTAAGAGTACTATAGACAAAGGCTGTATTCTTTTGACTCTGCATCCTTGGGAGAAGGAAATGTAGTCTATGTATTGCTTGATTCTATCTTGTGTCTCTAACTTTCACCCACACAATTTACATTTTTTTGTCCTCTCTTCTAATTGGGTTTGTTTATTTCATATGATATGTCTTCATGGTTTATTTAGTAGCTCTGGCGAGGCCCGTTAGGGTATTTGATTTGTTTGCTTGGCATATTTTGGAAAGAAAATAGCCACTATATTCCAACAGAGAATACAGTTACCATTAAAAAAGGATGGTTCCCACAATATATTTTTTCTTAAAGTGTAGATCTTTCTTTAGTGATTTTGCTTTTTAAAAGGTATATCTATAAAGTAGAAGGGTAGACCTACCTTGTTCAGATGACTATATAGAAATTCCTATTTTTAATGTTGTCTAATAGGAATTGAACATGCTAGGCAAAGGAACTGGAAATTTGGCACTTCTGTTTCTCTTATTTGCAGTGTGGTTGCATTAATCCCTTTAGCTCATAAATAGTGAGACATCAGAATCAACTGACTGATAGACATTGCTGATTACTTCATGCACTATGATGAAGCACCGTACGAGGCTCAGGAGGAGCCTGAGACAATGCTCTCTGAATCCATGACACTAATAAAAGCTAGAGACGTTTGCATGGATCTCCTTGGCCTTGGCTAACTCATTTTTATTTGATTTCCTTTTGATTCCTTTTCATTTTATGTTCCTGACCTTCAATTTCCTCATCTGTGAAAGACTGAAGTTGCAAGAGTTCCAGTTTCTAGCTGGAACATTCTGTAATTCCATAAATCTAGAATTCCAATTCTCTCTCTACTGCCTTTTAAGTTAATTATTATTATTATTATTTTTACCAAAGGCTTCATCAGTCTTTACTACTTTCACTACCAGGTCATTTCCTTCTTATGAAAGCAGAGGCGACCCTGACCCCTTCAAGGTAACTAAGCCCAAGCTAACTCAACTAGTCACTCAGCAAACATACACCAAATGCCTCCTGGTGCAAAGCTGTGTAAGGCATGCACAGCAAACAAATACGTATGAATTAACCTTTCAGTCCTGTTACCTCCATCCTTTTAAAGATGAAGATCTCTTTTTCCTTCTTTAAAAACAATCGGTATTTATTGAATATATACCACGTGCCAGGTACATGCATTATTTCCGTGCTAAGTTCTTAATATGTATTATCTCCTGATATCTTTGACTTGCAGTGTGTGTGTGGGGGGGGGGGGGGGCGGAGGGGAGATATATATATTTTTAAAAACTGTGGTAAAATAGATACAAAATTTATCATTTTAAACATTTTTAAGTATACATTTCAGTGGAATTATGTTCACAATGTTGTACAACCATCACTACTATCTACTCCAAATTTCCACAAACCCTAACAGAAACTGTTCTGATTAAGTAATTACTCCCCATTCTTCCCTCCCGAAACCCCTGGGAACTTATAATGTACTTTCTGTCTCCATGCATTTGCCTATTCTAGATATTTCATATAGGTGGAAGCATCGAACATTTGTCCTTTTCTATCTGGCTTATTTCACTCGGCATAATGTCTTTAAGACTCATTTATATTGAGGTGTGTGTCAGAACTTCATTCTTTTCATGTGTGAGCAATATTTCTTTGTGTATATATACACCACATTTTGTTTATCCAGTCATCTGTCAATAGACACTGGGTTGTTTTCACTCCCCTCTGATTTTGTCAAGCTTCCAGTTTTCGTAATCATAGATCTAGTTGGTGTCCTGATATTCTCATCTCTTCCTAGAGCTACAGTGAAGCCATTCTCCCTCCATATTTTCCTTCATCCTTATTCTATTTAGAAATTAGCTTTTTGAATGCCCCTCTCCATTCCTCAGTTTTATTTTCTCGCTCTGCTACTGACTATCCTAGCATATGTGTAACTATTTTTTTCAGAAGGCATAATTTCAGTGTGACAGTGTATTTACAATTGAGTTAAATTTCTTCCAGAATTCATTGCAGTGAAAATATCAGTGTAGATTTTTTTCTCTTAACTCATTGATATTTTACCATTTCCCCCCAAATAAGAAAGGGAACTATGAGATTTTTAGATAATTTACTGAAATACTAGCTAGCATCATTCCTTTGAATAATCACTTAATCTCATTGCTGAGTTTATTTTATTACAAATAATTTTTTTAACATTTGTTGAGATTATTCTAACTATGCTGTATTTACTTGAGTCAAGTTGAGGCAGAATGACTAAGGCTGTGCGCATGTACAAAATTCTTCTATAGTTGTTGAAGTTTCTATAAACCCTTGTTACCTAACTAAATTTAAAGATTTCTTTTACTGATCGGTTATTAATAAATTGGGTTTAGAAAAAAGTATTCCACATACTTTATTCTCAGGAGAAAAAAAATAGTTTAGACCAGGAACATCAATGAATTAAATTTAATGAGGACGTTTGTGGCAATAATGATGGAGTGTCAAGGTCTCTAAGATGCTGCATGCTAGCTATTTTTCATTCTCTTTAATTTACACATGAAGGCTTAAAGAGCTGTGGGCAAGCTGCTTCAAAGAAAAGAACATCACTGCTGAACCAAAGCTAATGCAAAATTATTTGAAAACTAGAGAGTCCTTTTAGCACACAATAATAGAGGAATGCAGAGCTTTTATATCACAAAATATAAGCTTCTGTTTAAAGGATTTTCCCCCTCTTTACTGTTCATATCAAGTACACCCAATTCATTTTTTAGTCAGCCCCCAATTTTTTAGGCTGAGGTGGATGGGTTGGTCATGTGGGAGTATGATGAAAAAAATGATATTAAAAAACAATTCTATTTTAACAAGAACAGACTGAATTTAGTTTAACATTTCTTATATTTCCATTTATTTTGTGTAACGATATGCAAAAAAACGTATGCAAGTGGTATCTTTAACAATCTTTGGGTGAATGAAAGGATAGAGTTTATGTTACTATAAATTATAGTTGGAAATTTGATGCCTGAGATTGTTTATACATGACAGGAAAACCAGCACAAAGAACAATTAGTCCATCCTTTTGATTGTCTTCATAATCAATACCGATTTCTGGGGTTTCATTGATCTGGCCACAAATCACACTGAGTCTTAACTTGGAAAAACCCAACACTTTATCTCTCCCTCTCTCTTTTGCTGACTGCCTTTATAAAGGAGATGCTCACTAAATGTTTGTGAAAGAACAAGATGAAAGAAGACTGTGTTATTTGATGTAATTTCCCAGAAAAACAACAACAGCAATAACATGGCAAAATGGTACTCTATAGTCCAATGTCATTTGGACTAATGATTTATTCTTTTGATTTCTTTTTTAAGAAAGTAAAATAAACCCTCAAAAAGCATCGTCATCCTTTGGCACTTCTCTGTTAAATATTCTGGTGCATGCTCAACAAATATTGAAGCAAAAATAGAAACACTATTTATGAGTTAAATTAAATTGTATCTATTGCTCATGATAAAACATATAGAACAGGAGTTATGAACTGGGGTTCATGGGTCCCCAGGATGGTATGGAGGGAGGGGGGAGCTTCAGGGTGTCTGTGAAAACTGAAATGATATACAAATTTTGGAACGTATTTTTCTGGGATAAGGAGACATGAACAGTGATTGAATGGTTCCTATTTGTTTGAGCTGTTCTAATCATTTTATGAGTTTTTACTACCATTGTCCTCATGACGGCCCTAAGATGGCAATGTTCCTGTTACCTTCCTATTACAGATGAGAAAAATGACATACAAAGATTTGATGTACCTTGCCTAAGGCGTTGCAACTACTGAGGGGTCAAGCCAACATTTGAACCCAGAAGTCTGGCTCTAGGATCTATATTCTTAAGCAACATAAACACTGTGCTATCTCTTGATGGAGAATAGGTTTTATAACTTTTCTTTTCAGATTTTCAGAGGAATCTGTGACCTAAACACAATAAATACCTACTAGAGTAGAGGAGATAACAGAACCACAGAAATGCTGCTTTTGGGGAGCCTGGGTGGCTCAGTGAGCTAAGCGTCTGCCTTCTGCTCGGGTCATGATCCCAGCATCCTGGGATCGAGCCCCGCATCATGCTCTCTGCTCAGTGGAGAGCCTGCTTCTCTCTCCCTCTGCTGCTCTACCTGCTTGTGCTCTCTCTCTTTCTGTCAAATAAATAAATAAAATCTTTAAAAAGAAGAGAGAAATGCTGCTTTCATTAGACATGCTATGGAGTATAGTGCAGGGGGTTTGCCATAGCTAAGGAAAATCAGATGTAGTCACCTGTGGTCACTTAGATGTTAGGCATTTTTAAAGTCTGCTGATAAATGTCCCAACCATTTATTAATTTAATCTGGCTACCCAGGATATCGTATTGCATACTACCTATAATAAAGTGGGGAAAAAAGTGATAAGGATCAAGATTCTGACAATGCAGGTAAAATGGATTGAGCAAAATTTGGGGAAAGTTGAAATTCAAGTAGAGACCATAGAATAAGTAAAATACATTTACTTAAATTGAGCTTAGAATTCCTGTTGGTCAAAGCAAAATGCAAAACATGATCAGTTACATGATTCACAGTTTCTAAGAAAACCTACCACTTCCTCAGAGGAATAACACATTACTTTGTTTGAAGTCGGTAATACATTTTCTTTATGAGTGTATAACAAATGCTTTTTTCAGTAGCTTCTCTTTGATAAATTTCATAACTGCCGTGATGGGCTTAATTGTGTCCCCTCAAAATTCATGGGTTGAAGTCCTAACCCCCAATAATTCTGAATGTGAATTCATTTGGAGATAGGGCCTTCAAAGAAGTAATTAAGATTAAAGGTCAAATTAGTAAACTTCAATCCGGTATGACTGGTATACTTATAAGAATAGGAGATTAGGACTCAGACATGCCTATGCACAGAGGAGAGATCACATGAGGACACGGTAAGGAGATGGCCAGCCTACAAACCTGGGAGAGAAGCCTCAGAAGAAATCAAATCTGCAGACAATTTAATCTTGGAGTTGTAGCCTCCAGAACTGAGAAAATAAGTTTCTGTTGTTGAAGCTACTCAGTCTGTGGTATTCTGTTATGGTAGCCCTGGATGACTCATATAAGCAGGTGCCTTAAAATATTTTATGATAATCTGTACTTCAGCATCCATCTGGTTCTTAAAGTATTTTGCATGGCAGCTGAAGAAGTAGAGCAAGTTAGGTGAGGACAGCCCAGTGAAATTCTGAGGACCCCCAAACAATGTAGTCCACATACAGTGCCTTCTCTGGAACAGCTTCATTTGGAGATGAGATTATACTACTCAGAAGAATGGATGAACTCTGTGTGTGTGTGTGTGTGTGTGCGTGTGTGTGTCTGTATTTGGACTTGTAATGAAATATATTGCTGTAGACGGTACTTAAACTTCATGGTAAAGCATAAAATAAAATAGTGCTTCTATGTTGCTAGTTAAGGGTTAAACATAGACTACTGGGCAAAAGACTTGATCTTTGATGGAAATGGAAAGACCCTACTAAGGGCTGGGTCTTTCTAGTTCATGGTCACCTTGGCTCCAAACCAGAGGGAAACCTGCTCAGGAGCAAGAATTTTCATTTGAGAGTTGTGGCCCAAAACTGACACATGAAAAAAATTAATGAATGACAAGTTAAAGTTAAAGTTGCACATCATAGGTTTGCACAGAGTATTTTCAAAGCAAGAGTGACCAGAATCACCATGACCAAGGAAAATCTCATTAATGTAGGCATATAAAATGCAAATTTAAAAAATAATTAAACATAATGGTGATTAAATGTATAAAATGATTCACCATGAAAGTCTCAAAGTAATTTATGAATAATATTATAAATAATTGCATTTTTTATACCTCTGTAATAACATATGTCTCTAGGATTGTAATTAGTTGTTGAATTGGTTGTGTCCTCACTACTCAGTTATATCTTTGAGAGCATGAATTTCCATTTAATTTCATTTTCTTTTCTATCAGTGATGCTCAATATGTGTTTGCTGAATGATTGAATGAAAAAAAATAAATGAACACATGAACAACTAAAATTTGTATAGCAATTGGATTCTTAAACTTTTCATATATTATATAATTTGATAATAATTAACAAAAAAATTTGTACACTTTTCCCCCTCATAACATGAAATTTGATGCTACCCCATTTTTAAAAAAATAACATTTTGGAAGGTGATTTAAAGATGAGAAATGTTCTCAGTATAGTGTTAAGTGCTGAATACAAAATTATATATAGACAATTGTGTGCGCATGCTCACACGTGCAGAAATAAAAGGAAGTAGCCAAACTATTAACTGTGGTTAATACCTGGATGAAAAAATTCATTCTGAAGTCCTCCTTCACAGTGAGGTTTATAAAAAAAAGTAACATATAAAATTCACTGTTTTTAATGCATAGTTCTATGAGTCTTTTTGTTGGACATGTAACTACAACAGTCAATAGAGAAAACACTTCCATCACCCCTTAAAGTCCCTAAATGTTCCATTGTAATCATTACTCCTGACTTCACACAGCCCCCTCACGACCACTGATTTCTTTTCTTATAGCTTTGTCTTATCCCCGAATATCATATTCTGGAATTTTACCAAGTTTGAGTCTGGCTTCTTTCATTTAGCATAATGCTTTTGAGATGCTGATGTTGTTACATGTACTAGTAGTCATTTTTTCTAGTTGTGAGGTATATGTACAATTTCTGTAGTGTCCTCTCATTTTGTTGTAAAACTGCTCTAAAAAAATAAATTCTTTAAAAAACCCAAGAGTGGAAATGCTTAGTTGCATTGTGAGTGTATATTTAATTTTAAAAGAAACTACTCAGCTTCTTCCCAAAATGATTGTACTATATTGCATTCACTTGGCAATATAAGAGTGTTCTGGTTGTTCTATCTCCTCGTTATCACATTAGTATTGTCAGGTTTTTATTGTGGCTTAATACATCATAGGTACGACACGACTGCTGGCTGAGCGTTGAGCTGGATCCGGGCACTTGGAGGCTCCTCAGCCCCTCCCCTGTTTTTGGAACATGTTCTGCTTGCTTTCCAGGCTCGTGGAAGCTTCCGCAAGGACGCAGCCTTGAGATGGTGATGTGCTGTTCAGACCCTCTGGACAGCATATGTGACTGAACCCACTTAAAGCCTCTATATAAACTTTTCAGATTCTGGTGGGCGCATGTGGAGATCTACTCGTTTGTAGTCCCTGAAGACAAGCCTCGTAAGTAAGTTCCCTTGCTTATTAAACCTGCCACCTACCAACCTGGAGTAGTTTGTCCCTTTGATTTCTCCTTGCTGACCATATGTGGGACCAGGTTAGGAACCAACAGGCTTGTATTTTTATTTTATAATTAGTTTTGAAAAGCAGGAGATTTTATTTATTTATTTATTATTTTTTAAATATTTTATTTATTTATTAGAGAGAGAGCACAAGCAGGGAAGAGGGAGAAGCAGGCTCCCTGCTGAGCAGAGGTTCCCCACACAGGGCTCGATCCCAGGACCCTGGGATCATGACCTGAGCTGAAGGCAGACGCTTAACAAACTGTGCCACCCAGCACCCTGATTTTTATTTAAATGAAGTTCAATTTGTCAATTTCTACTTTTCTGTGATCGTGCTTTTTGTTTCATATTTTTTTTCCCTAACCCAAGGTGACAGAAATTTTCTCCTGTGTTTTTTCTAGAAATTTTATATCTTTAGGTTTTGAATGTAGGCCTATGATACATTTTAATTTAATTTTGATGTATAGTGCAAGGTTCATTTTCTTACACATGGATAGCTAATTGCCCCAACACCATTTGTTAAAAAGATGACCATTTACCACAGAATTGCCTATGCACTTTTGTCTAAAATCATTTAACCAGAGCTAAATGGGTCTTTTCTGATCTCTTTATTTTATTTCAGCAATCTATGTGTCTATCCTTTTGCTTATACCACACAGTCTTAATTACCATACTTTTCTATTCAGTTTTGAAAGCAACTAGCGTTATGGCCTGAGTGTCCCCACAAAATTCGTAAGTTGAAATCCTAGCCTCCAGTGTGCCTGCAATAGGAGATAGAGTCTTTAAAGAGGTCATTAAGAGTAATGAGGTCCTAAGGGTGGGGCTCTAACCCCACATGACTGGTGTCCATACAAGAAGAGGGAGAGGTACCAGGGATGGCTGTACATGGAGAAAACACCCGTGTGAGGACACAGCGAGAAGGTGGCCACCTACAAGCCAAGGAGAGAAGCCTCAGGAAGAACCAAACCTGTTGGCAGCTTGATTTTAGACTTCAGCCTCCAGAACTGTGAAAAAATGAATTTCTGTTGTTGAAGCCACCCAGTCTGTGGTATTTTGTTATGGCAGGCTGAGCTAAGACAGATTTTGGTACCAAGATGTGGTGTGGTGTTACAACAAATCCCTAAAACTGTAGAAAAGGCTTTGGAATTGGAAAATGGATAACAACTAGAAAAGTTTTGAAGCTGGAAGGGGTTTCTGTTAGAAAATATCTAGAATGCCACTGTTGGCAGGAATAAAGACAACATTAAAAGTGATTCTGGTGAGAGCTCAGGTGGAAATGAGGAACACTGACAATTGGAGGAATGGTGATCTTTGTTATAAAATGGCAAAGAACTTCACTGAACCGTGTTCTAGAGTATTGTGAAAAGTCAAAATTGCAAGTGACAAGCTTGGGTACTTATCTGAGGAGATTTCTAAGCAAAGTGCTGAGGACATAGCCTGGTTTCTTCTTGCTGCTTATGGCAAAATGAAGAGGAGAGATAAATTGAAGGCGCTGTTAAGCAAAAAGGAACCAAAATGTGAAGGCTTAGAAAATTCTTAGCCTATCCATATTGCGAAAACTGAGAAAGCGTGTTCTGGAGAGAACACCAAGGGTATGCCTGGACTATCACTTGATAAAGCAATTATAGGATTATACCAGTAGTAATACTGAAAGTTTGGACTAAAGGGGCTGGGGATGGGACAGAATAAAGGAAGGCTGTTGGACTTCTTGGATTCTAAAAGAACTATTATTATTCTTTTATTCAATAGAACTAGTCAGGAGCAAATGCAAATGGATGTTATTCTTCAAGAGAAGGGAAGAATGATCCCAAAAGCATTTCAGAAATCACCAGGGCTTCCACTCCCAAAACAAGGCCAGGGCACATAGGCCTTGGAGGGCAAGGCTGTCTCCTTCTGTATCAGTAGGCCAGGTGGCCACCACTCAATGCCTCAGGATGGAGAAAATAAATTTCTGTCTTACATAGACATTTTCTCTTTATCATTGGTCTTTGGCATTTGAAATAGGTTTTTTTCCTAGGTTTTTTTTTTTTTTTTTTTTTTTAAAGATTTTTTTTTTTTTTTTTAGAGAGAGAGAATGAGAGAGAGCACATGAGGGGGGGGAGGGTCAGAGGGAGAAGCAGACTCCCTGCCGAGCAGGGAGCCCGATGCGGGACTCGATCCAGGGACTCCAGGATCATGACCTGAGCCGAAGGCAGTCGCTTAACCAACTGAGCCACCCAGGTGCCCCCTAGGTTTTTTTGGAAGGGCATTTTTTTTTTCTACTTGAGATTCCTAAGTTTATTGGGTCTGTGGTTTAATGTCTTACTTTATTTTTAGCATTTTTTTACCAGGATCTTTTTTAAACATTTCTTCTATCTTATTCTCTCTCTCTTCCTTTTGAAACTAATTGCAATAATGTTATCCCATTTCATGTTATTTCACAGCTCATAGGTAATCTTTCCTGTTTGTATTTAAGTTTGTGCTATTTATATTGACCTATACTCAAATTTATTGATTTTTAAAAGCTATATTCAGTCTACTGATGAGCCTAGGGAAGGTATTACTCATCTCTGTTACTGTATTTTTTATTTCCAACATTTTCATCTGATTCTTTCTTATAGTTTACATCTTTTTTTTTTTTTTGCTGAAATATCTACCTTACCATTCATGTTGTTTACCTTACCCATAATAGTTTTATCATATGTATTGATCATAATTATTTCAAATTTTCTGCTCAATAGTTCCAATAGCTGTATCAACTCTGAGTCTAGCTCTATTGGCTCTTTGCCCCTCAACAATTATTTTCCTTGACATTTTGTGTAACTCTAATTTGTGACTAAATTCTAGAAAAGTCATGGCTGGAACAGTATAGAATCAGGTAAATAGTGTTAATGCTTATAAATGGCTTGCCTCTTCTACTATATTCTTAATGTAGGTAGTTAAATCATTCTCTTCAGGAGGTGTTCTGGGTTTGGGCTTTGATGTGGCTAAGGTTGTCTTCACTGAACTGTTAGCTTCAGATTCTTCCAGTGTTACCATGTGCTTAGAGTGAGTATCTCTCTTTCTTCCTCAGACCATGGCCTTTCCTGTGTGTCTGGATCTTTGTCCATTGTCTTAACTTCTCCCCAGAGATTCACTGCTATTGCTTTTTATTCTTTGGTAGCTAGTCTCTACTGGAAGACAGAGAGGAAGGAGGGTCTCTGTTTTCTGCTGTAGTCTCAGTCTTAGGCAGGCTCTGTGTATTGGGTTTCCGGGATAGTACGGTATCCGTATTCTAGCCACCTGTATCTTGGGCGGTTCTTATGTGGGAGTTTCCTGCCCCATTTGCCTGCACTAGGAGGACCTCAGTAAATATTGATATAGAATCCTTGGTCCAGGCTTGTTTCTTGCTTCTCTTCCAGGGATATATTAAATTTTTTACCCTTTTCCTGCTGCAAAGGGTTCATTTGTATCCTGTCCCTTAAGTGACAAGGTTTTTGTTTTGTAGGGGAGAACAGCCTGGACAGGCTTTGTTCTTTTCCCTGTAGCTCCAGCTGCTTCTCTCCTTCAGGACTGTACAGTGAGGGGAGGTTATCTAGTCTCCTGCTCTATCCCTAATCTCTTCAGGATTGCTCATTAGAAGTTTGTGGATTAGAGCAAGGGCAAACTCCTCTTTATCTGCAGACCCCGTGGCTTCTATAATTGCACACTATTTGGCTTCTATAAATTTGTTAACAATCTTAGATGAGTTGTTATTGTTTACTTCTATGGTTCCTTGTGTCTTTAACTCCTGAACTCTACCAAAGGTGAGCCAGCGCTCACCTTCCGTTGTTCCTTTGGGTGTCTACCTCTCCTTAGACTTTAGGCTATTTAGTCTCTCTGGGTCTTCAGCTCTCTGGAGGTTGAGGAAAAGTTTATATAGGGCTTGCTTACGCAAAGATCAATTGGAAAACTGCTTGACCTTGAGCTTATTTTGGAAACAATAACAAACCTCAGCTGGTTAATGATTGTTTGGTGTCTAGACATTTATAAAATCAAAAATCAGTTTATGTCAAATAAAATTGAAAGGTTTTTCTTCTTTTTTTTTTGCTTTGGATATCTTTTAATATATAATCTATCTTTTCTTGTTCTTGAATCACATAGTGAATATTTTCTTGTTACTCACTTAAATTTTACAACATTCTTTAATGTTACTCTTATGTTTGGAAAGGAGAGTAATCAAATAGTTATTAAATAAAAAATTTAAATTCATAATATTAATTTAAGAAATGCTATGTACTCTCAGCTAATTAGCAGAGAAGTACACATAGTTGTTTTTTTTTTTTCACCACAGGCATTAGGATCTATAGATTTATTAATGGAAATATTTACTTATTTGGAAAATGGGACTTAGATTTATTTTTTCTGAATGTAAGATAGGAAAGTGAAGTTGATCATTGGTGGTTTTGTTTCATGACTGAATAACATCATTCATTACATAATGTTCTTTGGGCTTATAGCCATACACCCTAACTACCATCATTTTATCTTTTAAATATTTCATTTGAAATACAATGTTCAATTATTCAAATACAATTTGTATTTTTACTTGATATTTCTGGAAACTTCATGGCCCCATGCAGTATTGGTGTGATTAATCTGTCATTGCTTCATAATATTAAGTTGCAACCAGCCATGCAGTAAGTTCTTAATGATACGAAATATGCAACTTTATTTGTCTTTGTGTCTTTTTTGGGAGATTCTGGAATATATTTTTTCTTGGACAGTGTAATTAAGCAATATCTTAAAAAAAAAACCCAACTGGAATGATTTAGATTCCCTTAGGGATCAAATAAATCAGCAAATCTTCAGGTGGATAGTGGAAACAAAAGATAAGAGTATTTTAAAATACTGATTCAAAGTTTTTACCTTGCTTAATGCAGAAGATTTCACCAAATACTACAATTCTGAAACTTTACATACTAAAAAAACTGACATTTTAGACTGCCATATGAGAGATCCACTTGAGAGTTAAAAAAAATCATCATCAGTTTGCTAGACCTGACATAATAACGTAGCTCATTTCTTTATAAATATAGTTCTTGCTTCCATTTGTGGTTAGTGAGCAGTCAACAACTGAGGAACCACTACACAGTGAACCTTTGGCTGTCCTTCAACAGCATCATGTGGCATGAAAACACAAGTACAGTCCAGAAAATGAAACAGTTCCATTCCAGTGGGAGGGAGTACGGCATTACCTACAGAAATAAACAGTTTGAGTAAGAGAAGAGAGCTAATTAAGGAAATAGTTAAACATATCTTCACATGTGATTAACTCATGTATTATAAGCAAAGTATGTTGTCTCTGAGCTGATATCTGAGCCATTTATGTAATTTTGATGAGTCACCACTGCAGCTTATCTGTTGAGCTGGAAAGCAGGTCTAGGAGGAGCCGTGGACTTTAGGCTGAGGGAGAAAGGGGAGATTTGCTTGGGTAACTGGCATGGTGACAAAAGGGGAGAGAGAAAAAGGAGAATGTGGAAGACAGAACTGTGAGTTTTTCAGAGAGTGGTCTCCTGGCCCTGATCCAGTACTCTGGGCTTGTATCAGGTCAGAGAGAGAGACACAGACCATATTAGAGGATCTTGGGTCATCAGGAACATGCAAAGATGCTGTGAGGACCACAGTCATTCCTCAACCATTACAACACAGAATGCATAGGACCTCATGTTCTCTTAGAAAGATGCTGCTACTCTCAAGGTTTCCACTGAGGCAAGGATATCTGGAAGCTTTTCAGAACATAAAAGCAGGAGACTAGAAAAAACTCAGGTGAGATACTCCTGGGGATTCTAGAAATAACTCAGTGAAACCTTACAGTAGAACAGACTAGAGAATCTTTATTATGTTAATGAGGGCTACTTCAAGTGAAATTTGGGTTATTAGTGTTACCCCAGTGGGGAAAGTCTTAAGGCTACTTATCCATCAGATTTTTTTTTTTTTTTTTTAAAGCGAGGGATATGGGGAATGGCAGAAGGAGAGGGAGAGAGAGAATCTTAAGCAGGCTCCACATCCAGTGCGGAGCCCAATGTGGGACTCAGTCTCACAAACCTGAGGTCATGACCTGAGCTGAAATCAAGAGTTGGATGCTTAACTGACTGAGCCACCCAGGTGCCCCTCCATCAGATTTGATCTCCACTGTCACTTCCACAGAGAAGCCTTTTCAGAATTCCCAGACTAGATGGGGTCTCTTACGTATATTCTCAGTATCATTTTGTTTCATGGTACTTTACCAGAGTTTGATTAAGTTTTTTATTAATATTATTCCCTCCATTAGACTGTAAGTTCCAAGAGGGAAGAGACTGCAAGCTTGGAGCATAGAAGGTGTTCAGTATTTGTTAATATAAACAAATGAGCAAATGAATGAGTGAATGACATTTTTGCTTAAGCAAGTCCATATAAAATTCACTACTTCTTTCATGAATATTAATTAATGTTTGGAAAACTTATTAGAAATTTCTCTGGGCATTTCTCTTCTGATAGATTTTACATTGGTTTCTGGACCCATGCTCATGGTGGAGAGAGGCTTCATTCAGCCCCTGCTGAGGAAATCATAGTCTGATTACAATATGACAAAGTAACTGGTAGAAACAGTAAGAAAATTCAATCAACAGATTAATTTAAATAACTGATGCCAGATAGCCAGTTGGTTTGATTTTTACCCTTCAGTGAATTGACTTAATTAACATCTTGTTTTCATACTGTGTAGCTATCTCTATGTTTATTGACACACAAAAATATCATTTACAGCAAGCAAATGATCTCCCCTAAGAACTGGAGTTTGGCTGTCCTGTTACTCTATGTACTTCTGATTAGAATTTCTAACTTTTTTATATGATGTGACTTAATGATTTTGCTCTTGTTGGTGTACACTAAAATTTTTTATCAGTTTAAACACATACTAAACATAGAATATCTTGTTTCTAAATTTTTACACATACATATGTTTTATAATAAGCTTTGATAATTTTGAATGCTGGAAGAATTTATAAGTAGACAGCTATGAGTTGTAAAGAATTAATTCTCTTAGTTTCCGATGGCCTTATAAAACTTGATGCAATAAGCTACTCATGTTTATGAAATCATACTATAGATAACATTATTTTTCTCAATATTACTTTTCATTGATCTTTTTACCCTTTTTTTCATTACAATTAATATTTGAAAATAATTTCACTAACAATATGGGTTTTACTTCACAAGAAGTTATAATAACAGTAGACTTAGGTCATTTTATTCATCCTCTGATGATACTTTCGAATAGTATTTAGTGCGATTGATTTATAAGCTCTGGTGTTTTAAAATAACAGGGAATCCTATTTGTTTCATATCATAAATGAGTATGAGGCAGCATAGGAGGAGTGAAATTCTGCAAATTGACATGTTTATGGGTCTAGTTAAGGCAGGTAATATAAATGAAGGCAGCCAGCTAGATGTGTCAAACAGAACACTCGTTTTTAAAATGAAGCCCTTGTTACTTGGCTCCAGTAGACATGTAGGATGCAAAGACCTTCAGGCCTTGTGCTTCTGTGTTCCCTTTTTTTTTTTTTTTTTTAACTTGCAGCTAAGAAGTGGATCTTAGTTTTTTTTTTTTAATTTTATTTTCATACCTTAAAATCAGATAGATCGATGTGCAAATCCTGGTTCTGCTGTTTCAAGCATTTATCTCAAAGACCATCAAACTCTAAGCATTCAATAAATAATCGCTGTGAATAATAGTAAAACTAGCACAATAGCTGTTCATGGTAAAACTAGAAAAAAAAACCTTGTAAGTTAGATTGACCTTCAGCTTCTGCATTGCTCAAGATTTCTTAAAACAGGGGCGCCTGGGTGGCTCAGTCGTTAAGCGTCTGCCTTTGGCTCAGGTCATGGTCCCAGGGTCCTGGGATCGAGCCCCGCATCAGGCTCCCTGCTTGGCGGGAAGCCTGCTTCTCCCTCTCCCACTCCCACTCCCCCTGCTTGTGTTCCCTCTCTTGCTGTCTCTCTCTGTCAAATAAATAAAATCTTAAAAAAAAAGAAAAAGATTTCTTAAAACAAAATGTCTAATTATACACCCTGGCCTGAGTGTGGGCATATATGTGTTCATGTATATATTAGAAAATTAGAGAAAAAACGAGTTACTAGAATTTCTGGATAGATATAGATCAGGATAGGGTAAAAGCTGAAGACTAATGACAAAGAAGCATGTGTTCTGCTAACTCTGCGAACATTCTACCTTAGAAATGAAGGGCCTGCTTAGACTTACTCCATCGAAATGCATTTTTTATTTGCCCATGTTTGGTTCCCTGAAGGGTCTTTCTGAGTGACTGAGACTAATCTGATGAGTTAAGGCCTTAATGGCATGTGATTGCTTAACATGTGATCTCTTCCACATAACTTTTGTATTTTAACATAGGCCTTCAACACCTTTACCTGGTGGAGTTGTGTATTAAGATTAGAACGACCAGACACAGGGCCTCACCCGGGAAGACAGAGCAGTCAATGTCTGTGGGTAGACTTGAGAATTTCAGGTACGGGCAAGGTCAGAGCCAAAACATATTTTAGAAGGAAGACATTTCAATCCCCTTCAAATCTACATATGGTAGAGTTTATTAGTTAGAACTCCATCTATTCTAGACTGTATGCATTATATTAAAGGAGATTAATAATACGAATTTTTAACCAGTTGCTTTTCACCAGGTGTGTTGCAATTACATATACAGATTATTAGAAGACAAAAAAAAGTGATTAATGAGTTAATCTCTCTTTTTTAGCTCCATTTTATGTTGGCTTCTTGTGCTTTCTCTGACCACATCAGTAACAAAGATCCCATCAGTTTTAACAAGCTCTATTTTGGAATCATTTTCAATTACAAGACCTCTACCTTCAACAGAGTCCCCCAAGATCTTTTGGAGTTCTTAGGGGTGCCACACACGTGTTCACAAATTAACCCTCTGTGGTGTATACCTTTTTCTTTTCTTCTGTTCCAGTTTTTTCCCTGCTATTAAAGGCCTAAGACAGCTATGAAGATGTGTCCCACTATTTGTCGCAGTGGCCTGCATCTCACTGGGACCATTTCTTCTATTGTGCCCTGAATAGCTTAATTGGGTACCAGAGTCACCTCCATGCCAGGCTGCTGCCTCCTCTGGGCACAGTGTCTTTGACAGGCACTGCTCACATCTTGATGATCTACATGAGTAGATCACTTCTCTTTTCGCTGTTCTACTTTGTGCTCTAAAATTTCAGTTTTAGATGCAATCATTCTCTCAAATTTTAGTTATAGATCCTCTTCTCCTTGAGTCCAGACAAGGTTAAACTGAGGATAAAAACTCAAATGAGGTATCATGTCTTGGTTAGAATAGACAATCCTTCTAACAACAAAGGGTTTATTTTGATGACCTCTGTATACGTGACTTCTCTTTCTTTAGGAAATGTTCTCATCCCTGGAGTCTGTCTATTATAAAGAGACCCCTGGCAGCTCCTCTGCTGACTGCCAGATACAACCACACTTGAGCAGGGACACAATTTGCAGTCCAGCTGGGCTGGATGCACATCGTCCTCTGTGATTTTTCTTGGTACCAGCATTGGGTCTCTGTGCTTAGGTTTTCTAATTGCAATTGTGTGAACATAGAAAACTTGTGAGAGTATGGCTCTAAAAAAGACTTTTTCTTCCATTTATCAAGATCTATAAAACTTATTTTCAGATAAACAAATGACCAGCAAAATAAAATTATCTGTCTAAAAGGCATGCAGCCCAAGACCAGGCATAGAACTTTAATGGAGAAAATAAAAGGCCCAGAGGAGTCATTTTTATTTCTTCCACCCATGAGTCAAAATAGAATCTGAACACCATCTAAAATCTTATGTCTTAACTGCTAAAACAAAGCAAAACAGGACAAACCTCACTACTGCTGTGTGATGTAGTATTGATTGCCCATAAAATAACCATTCTGTCTTCATCCATTTGACAGAACCTCCATATTTTTCAGTGGCAATCAGACCAGCACCGAGGAATACAGTGCTTTCAGTTAATCATGCCTCCTCTATCCCCTTTTGGTAATGATTGGCTTAGGGATAGGCATATGACCCAGTCTGACGAGGGAGATAAAAGGGAAATATTCTTCTGGGAGGTTTCTTTTCTTCTTTATCAAAGAGAGGACGCGTCTGAGGACGGCTCACTCCCAGTGCTTTGGCAGCATTCACGCTTTCTGTGTTTAGAAGTGGGCATTTTAGGATCGAGTATTTAGAGCCAGAGCAGCCATCTTGGGATTAGGTGGAATTGGCCTCGCGAAGCAAAGGCGGTAAGATCCAGTGGTTAGACTCATAAAGCTGCTGAATTAACTCCCAAACTACCAATCTTCAAATTTCATTTTAAATAAACAGGAAATGTTTTTATGGATTAAGCCATGGGTTGGCAAATAATGACCTGTAGGCCAAATCCAGTCCACTACCTGTTTTTTTAAATAAAGTTTTATAGGAACACAGTCACCACATTCATTTACATATCGTCTGTGCTCCTTTCATTACAATAGAAGAGCTGAGTAGTTGTGAAAGAGCCCATATGGACTGCAAAGCTTAAAATATTTACTACCTGCCTCTTTACATACAAAGTATGCCACCCCTACACTGAGCCAGCATTAGCAGAATTTTCTATTACCGTCACATGAATAAATCTGAAGGGACAATCTTAACTCTAAAACATCTATGTTTGTTAGCCTAACGACCACATTTTACACTTATATACCTGTTAAACCTTGACAAACATTTTTCTAAATGAAAAGCAGATTTTCGAAAGGAAAGATAAAGTATTTAGGAGCTTATGTCTATGCTTTAATTCATCCCTAAACTCCAGCCAATATATTGCACTGAGATGAAATCACCATCTTAATTGTACCTAGTAAGATTTAAAATAACTTGACTTTTTCTTTCCAAATGAGATGTTTGATGGAAATGCTTTAAGGGCCCAAGCTCCTGAGTGAAACACTATTGTCACAGCTATTTCAAAATGACATTTGTGCAAACTACGTAAAATGTTCAGAGTCATTAAATAGCATCCTATGGCCACCAATTTATCCTTCCTTAATCATGTGACAAAAGACCTAATCATGATCAAGTCCTAGTTTCAAAAAAATTGCCTTTTTAGCAGACTGCCCTGAAGCTTAAATAAGTCAGATTACTGCACATACTCTTAAAAGGACTTAACACCAATTTCTATACCTATGAACTTAAGAATTTTAAAGTGGAAATAGCTTGTGATGTTTCCTAGGGATATTCTTTCATATGACGATAATTAACTAGGGCTTAATGTTTCCTTCCTGTTTTCTAACGTATGACAGAAATATACATTTAAAATTAACAATAGTAATGTCTTAGTTGGACTGCAGAGTGGGGACTTGGTTATCTTCTCCTCTCCTGTAATTGTAGAAGGTGGAGTATAGACAGTGTGATGGGCTGTGCTCTCCATATATACCCTCCCTCTGCTATTCTCACTTCTACTCTTATGATTAAACTGTATTGAAAGATTTTTTCCATGATTCAGGAAGATTGTTTTTTAATATTTATTTTAATATGAAAGAAGGATATGCTCATTCATCATCAGAAATGTTGTTAAAACAGCACTTCTTATCAACCATTGATGATGAATGGGAAGATCTTTTCTTAGTACAGGAGAGAATATTACACAAATCTTTTTGAGTCTTGCCACAAATCTCTCTTAATAAAATTCAGCTCATCAGTTTGCAGAAGAAGAATGTGTCGTCAGTCATAAAAGGTATAGTGACAATGGAAGACGTTTCAGAAATCGTTTTTTCCTCTCTGACTGTGCTTAGGCTTATGAACAGATAACAGGCACAGCTAAAGTCCTATTTGTTTTTAACAGAGAGAAATTTAGAATGATAAAGTTTGTTTTGAGTGGACAGCCTGTCATTTCATCATAAGTCTCTGATATTTATTTGCTATCAATTGAATGTGTGAATAGCTGTAGATATTGGGAGAAGTTACAGTGGAAAGGCAACCAACACACAACATTGTTTTAGCAGCTAGAGTAAACATGTGTTAAATAAAAGATAGTGCTGTAGCCACGGAATGACGACATTCATGCCCTGTTCAGCAGTGACTGAGAAACTGTTGTATGCTGGGTTCTGATAGACCACAAGGGATGGCGCTGCACAGAGCAATGCTCCTGCTATCATGGAACCAGCATTTAACTGGCCCCAGGGGTCTTCCATTTGTCACTTGAGAACATGGTCAGTAAACACAGTCCTATTTTCAAGCATCCAATAATTATAGTTTGGCAAACATATGCCTTTTTATTTTTATTAAATGAGTTATCTCTTTTATCTGCAGGGAAAAAAATGATGAGGCACAAATTTGAATTAGGTACTGTAGTCTGAGTAATTTCACTGGCAGTTAGGTCATCCTAAAACGGATCTTGATGGGGCGCCTGGGTGGCTCAGTTGTTAAGCGTCTGCCTTCGGCTCAGGTCATGATCCGATCCCAGGGTCCTGGGATCGAGCCCCACATCGGGCTCCCTGCTCGGCGGGAAGCCTGCTTCTCCCTCTCCCACTCCCCCTGCTTGTGTTCCCTCTCTCGCTGTGTCTCTCTCTGTCAAATAAATAAAATCTTTAAAAAAAAAAAAAACAAAAACGGATCTTGAGACTTACAAGCGTTAGCACCTCATGAATCAATTCCGTTTCAGAACCTTTGAACATATCTGTAGGTGGGTTCTGTATCGTCCATCCCACTGAGGTCCCAGGGCTATCACTTTGTGTGCAGCTGGCAGATACATGTAACAAAGTTAATACATGATGCAGATGGAGAGTAAGTAAGAGCACTCATCACAGCACTGAACTACACCTCTTCCCAGGCCACCAACACTGGCCTCAGGAAAACTGGGTGTCATTTCAGGGATCCCTGCAGAGTTCAGAGTCATAGACTGAAAAACTCAGACCTTTTTTCTGCCAGCTAAGCAAAAATGCTTAAAAGTATGGAAAGTAGAATATTTGAATATTGTTTGACTTGCAGAAGAAATTTAGGCAGATCTAATTGTCTTCAAAGTCAACACATGAGATCCTTTGAGGTGCTTAGGGTTAGGACGGGAATCTTCCTTCTAAGTATCCGTTGTGTCCTACCTGCATCTCTACTTCCTACTGTGCCATTTGGTTGGATGTAAATGTTGCCTAGAATCTGCACAGATGCAGCATTTTGTCTTAAAACCTACTCTTGTAACCAGGAAATAATATAGGTCTAAAATAAAGACTGTAATGAAGCTTCTAATGAGATAGGAGTCCGATTGGATAGACTATCAAATTCCTTCCTATAGGTGTACAATCTCTGAAATGGAAAGGGGGGAAAATCCAAAGGATATACTGAACACAAATAATTAAATAAATAATTATAAAAAGGTATGAAATTAACTTTACATTGTCATGGTTTGCTTTTAAAACCTTTAGAATATTTATGAGGGATTTCTATTTATGTGAATAGGCTGTATGTAGTTTGTGTTGTGAATGATAACTGAAAGTCCATCTGTATTCATATGGCAACATATGAAAATGTGAGGTAATATTAACCAGAATGTAATATTAGCCATAGTTTACTACTTAAAATTTGAATCCAGTAGCTACATAGTCCAGATATAAATATTGGACTGTAAATCAATCTAGTTAACTTAAGTTTTCTCAAACCTAGCACTTTTGACATGTTGGATCACATAATCCTTTGTTGTGAGAAAGGCTATTCCATGTGTTATAGGATGGTTAGCAGCATCCCTGGCCTCTACCCAATAGAACTTCCCCAAGAGTAACAACTAAAAGTTACCCCAGATATGCCTAAATATCCTCTGGGGGGATTATTACCCTTTACATCCACTGAGTTAATTAAACATTTTTTATTTCACATTATTGTTCACAAGTTGCTATAGCAAGCATGAAAGAAAGAAGGAGTAATGAACGGGGTGTAATGATTAATCAACTGTTTGTGCTTGTAGAAAATAACTACTTGCCTGAAGTATGTTAGCAATTTCAAGAATGAGAGTACAAAAATTCTAGCTTAACATTAAAACTAGCAAAAGCATAGTTAAATCTTATTTCTATTATTGGGAAGTCACTTTAGGTTCTTGTAGACTTTGAAAACATTACTAATAATATGATCACCATGATGTAGATATGCAAGGATGCAGTAAATTTAATTGTAGAATTATGTCCCAAAATATAAAGGTAATAGTTTCAGTGTCTTCTGTACTAATTAGTAGACATATAGACTATTGTGTAGGGTTCTGGAACATCTATTGAATTTTTAGTACACTTTTGGCAAGTATAGAGAAATTTCAGGAGAAGAATACCAAGTTAAAGAAAATTCTTGAACACTTGTCTAAGACATCAGATATGAATGTGAACCAGGAGATGGCTATTTATTTGTTTGTTTATTTTTAAGATTTATTTATTTTTAAAGGGAGAGAGAGAGAGCATGCATGCGGAGGGGGAGGGGCAGTGAGAGAGGGAGAGAGAAACTCAAGCATACTCTGCACTGAGCACAGAGCCTGATGTGGGACTCAGTCTCACGACCCTGAGATCACGACCTGAACTGAAAACCAAGAGTTAGATGCTTAACCAACTGAAGTGACGCAGGAGATGGTTATTTAGATAAAAATAGATTTAAAGTTAGAATATGATAATTTCTGTCAATAATTTGAAACATATTGGAAGAATGAGTTTACCTGCATTGTTTTTCTCCAGAAAGTGGACAATTGGATAGATGATGTTGTTATGATGTAGGACAAGTCCATTACATTCAGCCTGTCTGACTCTTCATCTTTTGAGTCTCAGTTTCAGTGTTATTTTTAAAAACATTCTCCCTGGGTTCCTTTATTTAAATTAGATTCTCCAATATTATCTCTTATAGCACCCTATCTTTTACTTCATAAGGCTTATATTAATATGCAATTAAATATTTGTTTGGATGATGATTTGTTTAACATTTGTTGATCCATCTGAATGTAAACCCTAAGAAAGCAGGTATTCTGTCTCATTTGTTCACCACTACATCAGCATTCACTTAGGATCTGGCACTTGGTGTGGGTTCAATATGTATTCAGTTAGTAAATGAGTAACATAAGTAATGTGTTTAAAACAAGTTATTTGATAATAAAATAATATGCTGGCACAAGAGTGCTTCCACAGTTGTTACAACCATTTTGCATCATATTCCTGAGGTGCGATCGGATTGTGTTTTGGAGCTCGCTCATATTGACTCATAAGAGCCAATTGTGTGAATCTCTTCCAAACTCCAAATTCAGTGATGTTAGGAAGGTAGCTTGAAATTGGTTATGGTGGAAGTATTTACCACTAGAAATAAGCAAACACTACAAATCAGGGATTTTTTTTAAAGAGCTAGTTGTTAAACATTTATCAACATAACATTGATGTTGAGAATATTTCTGGACCAGTAAGAAAGTTGGAAATAGGAGCTTCTAATTGCTCTTTCTACTCTGTGTCTCCACTTCTACAAACGTAGCAATTCAACTTCAGAAAATGAAGGACTAAGTTGTTTAGAACAAAGCTGCTGCTAAATACAATCAGGAAAACTGGACATAATATTTAAAGATATATGTTTTAAAGGCAACAGAATGCTACCAAGGCAGTGGGTATTTATGGGCAAATGACCCTAGAAAGTAAGGAAACCAAGAGAGGCAAATTGGCATTTGGTGCTGGTTTTCCTCTCAAGACAATTACTAATTCCAACATTTGGTTGAGAAGTTCAAAGGCTAAGCAGAGACTATAACAGGGTGGGAAGTATGAAAATGGAAATGTAGACCCTCCCAAAAATAAAGATGCTTGTTAAATGTCAAGATTTTAGTTGGTAAATAAGAATAAATGAATCTGAAGTAGAAAAACCTTAATGAAAACTGAAGTCCACCTTAGGATCACATCATCCTTGATTAGATTAAGGTGATCTGTTCTTTTTTTTTTTAAAGATTTTATTTATTTATTCATGAGAGACAGAGAGAGAGAGAGAGAGAGAGAGAGAGGCAGAGGGAGAAGCAGGCTCCCAAGGAGCAGGGAGCCCAATGTGGGACCCGATCCCAGGACCCTGAGATCATGACCTGAGCCAAAGGCAGACGCTTAACCATCTGAGCCACCCAGGCGCCCCAAGGTGATCTGTTCTTAATTTAACTAGCTGTGTGCCTACAACAAAAGTTAATCCCTTTTGGAACTTCATAGGGTCTGTACATTTTTCATATACAATATCAGATACTCAAACAAAAATACCATTCTAGGCTTACAAGAAGATATTTAGCTAAAGCAAAAGAAGGAGAAAAAAGACAATGGAAATAGATTTACAAAGTGTATTAGTTTTCTATGGCTATTCTAACAAATCACCAAAAATCAAATGACTTAAAACAACACACATTTAGTATCTCATAGTTCTGGAGATTAGAAGTATGAAATGGATCTTATTGGACTAAAATCAAGGTGTTAGCAGGCTTGTGCTATTTTTTGACACTCAAGGAGAGAATCCATATCCTTTCCTTTTTCAGATTGTGGAGACTGCCTGCATTCCATGGCTAGTGGCCTCATCCCTCCAACTTCATAGCCAGCAATGAAGCAGGCAGAATCCTCCTCATACAAAATTCTCTGGTTCTCTCTAATTTGTCTCTTTCTTCCACTTATAAAGACACTTGTGATTACATCAGGTCTAGGATAATCTCACCAATAATCTATCCATAAAAAGGTCAGTTTATTAGCAACCCTAATCCCATCTTCAATCTTAATTTCCCTTTGCTATGTAACCTAATGTATTCCCATGTTCTAGTGGGTCCAAATGGGGATATCTTTGAGGAGCCGTTATTCTGCCTAACACACAGGGTATCCGGAAGATTAAGTTATATGACACACTTTCAAATGACTGATAACTATATTTGAACAATTCAAAGACAAAATAAAGAATTTTAGTAGGTAAGTGGAAACTATGAAAAAGATACCTGGAAATCATTGAAATTAAAAAAAACACAATAAATTAAGACTTCAATATACTAGTTGAAGAGCAAATATACAGAGCTAGAGACAGAACTGGCGATAAGGAATATAGCTCAGAAAACAATATCCAGAAGGAGGTAGAGAAACGCAAACAGATGGACAATAGAGAAAAGAGCATAAGTGGTAAGCAGGATATGGTAAAAAGAAATAATATGTATGTATTTGGAGTCCTAAAGGAAGAGGAGAGAGGTTATGGCACAAAAGAAATACTTGAAGAAATAATAGTTGAAAATTTTACAAAACAAAGAGAAGACTGAGCTATAGAAGAAGATTGAGCTATAGGTTCAAGAAGCTCCAAAACTCTTAAGTATGGTAAATATAAGGAAAATCACATGTAGCTATATCACAGAAAAACTACTGAAAGCAAAAGACAAAGAGACACGAATAATCAGGATAAAAAGATGTATTAATTCGGACAAAGGAAAGGATAGGACGACAGCTGAATTAATCATGATAAACAATGGGAATTAGAAGATAATAGAATCTGAAAGAAAATTATGTCCAACTTATAATTCTATATTCAGTGAAAATTTCATTTAGAAAATAGAAACAAATAAAAATACTCTTCAGAAAAATATTAAGGAAAATTATCTCCATCAGTGCTCCAACAAATGAAGCACTCAAGAATTTTCTCTAGGCTAGAGGAAAACAATCATAGATAGAAGTTTGAGATGCAGGAAGAAATGAAGATCAGTAAGAACAGTAAATATGTTGGTAAACTTAAGTAAATATTCATTATGCAAAAACAATAATAATTTATTTTGGGTTTCAATATATTTAGAATTAAAATATGCAACAAATGTGGCACATCAATCACAAAAACAAAGAGAATTAATGTGTCATAAGGTCCATATATTATCTGGGGGGTGAATATAAGTTCTGGTTTGCAAATGCCCTTATCTAGGCATAATTAATGGCAGAGTCTTGTTTCACTCTCAAAGTGTCCTGATTTGGGTGATAAACTAAATGTTTGCCCTTTAAAACTACTAATATTTATTAGAGGTTGATAAATCCAGAAATCATACTATAATTTCATGAGTAAACACTAAAAAAAATAATGACAATTTAGACTCACAAATAGAAGGGAAAATAAAAATAATGAAGTAATATTTAAAAAGGCAAGAAAGGAAAGAAAAAGAATACAGAACATGTAGTACAAATATAAATCAAATAATATGGTAAATGTATCTTATAAGTGGAATTTAAAAACCAAACAAAACAAGCTCATAGATACAGAGAGGATTGATGGTTGTCAGAGTAAAGAGGTGGTGGTGGGAGAAGTGGGTGATGGGGGTAAAAAGGTAAAAACAAACAAAGGAAAAAAACCTCAAAACAAAAAAAACGAATTTTGCTGCTTTCTGTGCAGAACTTTCATTGCCTTATCAGGGCTGACACTGACTTTCAGAGTTTTCTGGTTCTTCAAAGTTAAAGCTTTGTTGAACATAGTTAAAGGAATGGCTCACTGGAGGAACAAAATGGTAGTGGGGGAGAGGGAGAATTATTTCACCAACATAAACAAAATCTATATTTATTTGTAAAACATCTCAAACAGACCTTTTTCTACATAAAAGACTTGTCTCTTGAATTGAAAGCCACCTAGCTCAGCCTGGGCACCAGATATCACACTCTTACTTGCTTTTCACTTGGAATAGATGGGTCAAAACATAATTCAAAACTGGAAATAAAAACGAAATACCTGGAGCCGTGAGTACAGATATTTTATATGGCCAATTAAATCAAGATTGATTTGTTTTATTTATTTATTTATTTATTTATTTATTTATTTATTTATTTATTTTAAAGATTTTATTTATTTATTTGACAGAGAGAGACACAGCGAGAGAGGGAACACAAGCAAGGGGAGCAGGAGAGGGAGAAGCAGGCTTCCCGTGGAGCAGGGAGCCTGATGCGGGGCTCGATCCCAGGGCCCTGATATCATGACCTGAGCCGAAGGCAGACGCTTAACGACTGAGCCACCCAGGTGCCCCAAGATTAATTTGTTTTAAAAACCAGCTTGCAAGAAAAAAATATGGCAAATTTAAAGCAAAATTTGTTGGCTGTTTGATTAAATGTAAATAAACTGTATATTCCAATTAAAAAACAGACTGTCACACTGAATATAAATGCCAAATAATTTTTACCTAAAAGGTGCTTATAAAAGGTATAGTGTAATAGAAAGATACAGAAAGTTTCAAAGTAAAATGATGGAGAAAGTTGTTATAACCACACTAAAATCAAATAAAATAGGTTTTAAGTTTAAAAATACAAATAGGGTTGGGGCGCCTGCATGGCTCAGTCAGTTGAGCGTCTGCCTTCAGCTCAGGTCATGATCTCAGGACCCTGCGATCGAGCCCTGCATCAGGATCCTTGATCAGTGGGGAGCCTGCTTCTCTTCTCGCCACTCCTCCTGCTTGTGCGTGAGCTCTCTCTCTGTCAAATAAATAAATAAAATCTTAAAAAAAATACAAATAGAGAGATACATTGCATAATGATAAAATGTTTAATTTGCCAGGGAGATATCACTCAAAATTTATATACACTTAATAAAAGATAGTATGAAAATATAAAGCAAAATGACAGAACTAAACAACAGAAAAAATCAACAAAGACAAAAGTTGGTTCTTCAGAAAGATAAATAAACTTGATATTAAGGTAATTGATAAACCCTGGTGATATAGATCATGAAAAAATGAGAGAAGACACAACTAATATGGATAATTAAAAAGGTGGCAGTATTATAGATCCTACAGACATCACAGAGATAAACAGAGAGATTACTTCCAAACTTAATTTATGAAGGAGCATTATATATAGACAAAAAAAAAAAAAAAGCTGACAAGTACATTTATAAGAAAAAGTTAAAAGTCAAAATCTTTAATGAACAGTTTACAGAAATTCTAAACAAAATGGAAGCAAACCAAATAGAGCAATATATAAAAAGGAAAATACAGCACAGCTGTGTCTATTTTAGTAATGAAGGTTAGTTGAACATTTAGAAATCAATCAACATAAATTACCATATTAATAGAATAGAGGAGAGAAAAATAACCATAGTAAAGTCAGTTTTGTTAGTCAAACACTACAAATAACTTACATGTTCACCAAGAATAGCATGGATACATAGATTGTACTATAATCATACAATGTAACATTAGCAGCAAGAGAATTAAGAGAATTAATTAATTAAAATTAAGAGAATTTTGCTGCAACAAAAATATCATATGGGATAATCTCAAAAATACAATATCAAGCAAAAGAAACCAGATACTTCTGTATGACTCCGTTTATATAAAGTCCGAAAACAGACAATATTAATCTACAGTAATCAAGATAGTATTGGCAGTTAAGGGTCTCCTATGGTGTTTTAATGTTTCATTTATTTGGAGGGGATGTGGTAACAAAGGTGTGACATTTTTTGATAGTTCATTGAGCTATGCATTATAATTTGTGCATTTTCATCTATAAATGTTACTCCTCAGGAAAATGTTTTATTTTAAAAAATGACTGCCTCATAGACTGGTTTACTTCTCACTTGATTTTGACACATACAGTCCTTTGACTGATAAACTTTTTTTTTCTTTACCAGTTTAATTTCTGTTACTGGCTTAATCTGATAAATCAATGTAAATGACTAAACTGGCTAATGTAGGTAGGCTTGACTTTAGGGGTAATAGTACAGCTTTTCTAACTGACTAAACATTTTTTAAAAAGATTTATTTATTTATGAGAGAGAGAGAGAGAGAAGGGGGGGGAGAAGGGGAGGGAGAGAGAATCTCAAGCAGACTCCTGCTGAGTGCGGAGCCCAAAGGGCAGGGTTTGATTTCATGACCCTAAGATCATGACCTGAGCTGAAATCAAGAGTCTGATGCTTAACTGACTGAGCCACCCAGGCACTCTCTTGACTAAACCTTTTTTAAACAAAAAAAATCATAGCAATTCAAGGCACATATAGGAAAGATTGATACACCTTATAGTGATGCAAAATTATTAATAATTTCAAGAAATAATACAATAAATACCATTTTAGGAGCAGGGCATTTGTTACTGAAAGGTACTTCTCCCTCCTTATAGAAATTGTTATTTATGGTAATTTTAGAGCAAAATTTACATAACTAAATATTTGTGAGTTCAGTGTTGATCTCTGAGCAAAGGGATCATTAATTGCTTCTCAGGAGGTGTCCCAGTTTCTAAGCCATGAGCACTGATAAGCAAATCAGGTTGTGCAAATTTGGGCAGTTGCCTCTGGTAGCCCTCCAGCTCCCAGTTTTGCAAATTATTACACGTTCTTATAATAGCAGCACCTACAGATCTTTCTTCCAAGAACTCTGTGCTAGAAGGGACTTTCCATTAAAGAGCTTTCTGCTCTGTGGTTTTTTTTTGCTTTGGTTTTTGTACTGTCAGAGCTGGGGGCTCAATAGTGGACAGGAACAACAGCAACAGTAAGACAGAGAAGTCAAGTGTTTGTTCCTTCAGGTAGCATAGAATAAATCATTCCTTTTCATGAAAATGACATTTTCTTTCTTCTTCTTCTTTTTTGCTTTCTGGTGTTTGTCTTTTGTTTTTGGTAAAACACATGCTAATCTTATTTTAACAGAGAGCAGCAGGTATTGCTTCAGAATTTCAAACTTCTTTATTGATTTTACCAAAGGACAGTTGTTGAGAGCTGCTCAGTAGATTGAGCTCAGCTCGCACCTCCACACGCAAAATGATAATCAAGACATCCCTCCAAAGCAATCTCGGTGACATGGCAGCAACAGACTCTCCCTGCTTACCAGAGGGAAGTCCTGTCCAGGTCACAAGCAGGAGACAGGCGTTTATTAGTTTGGGCTTTCAGATAATCTTTTCACTGCTTGAAAATCCCATTAAAGAGTACAGTAGTCATTCCAGCTACGTGACAAGGCAAAAGTGCACCTGTCTGCAAAAGAGCATGATTTCAAGACGTCTGATCACTTGATTTTATGAGAAATGACTACCGGAGGAAAGGCAAGCATTCTTCACAGAGGGAAGAAAGCACTTTGAACTTTTTAAGCAATGGCCTCCTTCAAACCATCTAGCATTGCTGACAATTATTTCCTGTTTGCCAGAGTACTACAATCATAGTATATGATATTTTGAAAGCATAAAGCTAGGATTGGAACCTTTGAGGCGGAAACTTCAGCCTCCATCAGCAGGGTGCATGCTGTAATTTACCTCATTTTTCACAAACGTGGTTTTGGAAACTGGCTCCAGAGGAGGCTTTGACACTGTTAATAGATCTGGCGAACACAATCGAGGCCTCTCTGCCAACGCTTACATTCACCTTTTAAAGAGCTATAATATTTTGAATACCAATTCAGCATCATCTCCATCTAGAGATATTTATAGCAAGTAAAGAAAACTCTTAATGAAAAGCTGCTGAGGTCCCACGTACAGACTAGTATTTTTGCACATAGGTCATTTTTCATTGTAGTGTGATGGGCTAATCCAGACATGGACTTGTATCCTTGTCCCACACTCAGTGGCTTCTTCCAAAAAGTGAATGCCCCCATGTCTCAAGGCTACTGTGATTATGTGAGATCTTGTTTACAAAATACCTGCTAGGCTGTAGGTGCATAATAAATGCTCTCCATTATTTCTGGTAGCCTTTATGATTTCATTAAGCTAGAAAAAACCATCAACAATGCATTGTATGCACAGGAGTGACTATAACCCCCATACCTGAAGTTAGATACGTAAGACTTCTAAATGAGGGAGGTCCACCCCCCAAAGTTTTTATCAAGTTTTATAAGAAATCAAAAGTAAGAGACTCTTTTTAAAATATTTCACTGTAAGTATGGTCTTCATTGTGTCGAGAAGCAGTTGAAAGACTTAAATATAGCAGAGACATGAGAAAACCATGTCATCTGGAGTTTGTGTCTGTAGATCTGGGCTGGGTTCTCTGCTCTCCTGCACAGCAGCTGAGGGATGTCTGGCAAATCACATAAAACTCTCTGAATCTCCTTTACTTTATCCCTTAAAGGGAGATGAGGCCATCTTGTCTGGCCTTCTCACAGGGCTGTGGTAAGTATGCAATTGGACAGTACGGGTCTGCGTAAATACCATCATGTCATGTTTGTAAACTGCAGTGGAAACTTTCATGCTTCCACAGCTTTCCTCCTCTTTCCCCAGGCCCAGCTGCCGAAACTGCTTCTCTATTCAAGTCCACCCTTAGAGGAATGATTTCCTATGTTAAGACAACCTCTCCCTCCCACTTGTTCCCAACCCAGCTTCCAGGTTTAAGGAAGAACAGCTTTGAGAGGAGAATTTCCAAGAGGGAAGATACAGAACCAAGTCTATACCATTAAGTTCTACCTTTTACCAGTTACTACATGGTCACCCATGGGAACTTCTGTGTCCCCCTTTTGAAAGGATAGTTCCCAAATCAACTGATGTCCTTTTGTTGGTTTCCTTAGCATAGCTGAAAAAGACTGGCATTTTCAAAAGCAACTTTAAAAAATACATTTCCACACAGAAATGAAATCATTAAAATATGCCAATAAAACTGAAGCTTTCTTTTTCTTCAAAAATTTATAACTCTACAGTGTTGGCTGACCTCATTTCTATATACTAGAAAATGCCAAAGAAAGATTCTGAAGAGAAGCTGTGTACCCTTTTGAATAGCAATGTAACAACACTTTATAATAAAATATCACTTTATTTATAAAGTAAGAATTACTGATGTAAGAGGGGGCATGTTTCTTATACTCATAAGCCTGTTACTTTTTTTTTTTTTTAAGATCTATTTATTTTTATTTGAGAGGGGGGATGGACAGAGGGAGAGAGAGAGAGACTCTCAAGCAGACTCCTCGTTGAGTGCAGAGCCCAATGCTCTGAGATCAGACTTGAGCCGAAACTAAGAGTTGGATCCTTAACCAACTGTGCCACCCAGGCACCTCCATAAACCCATTACCCTTTAATGTTACTATCCATTTCCTTCCTCTTACACTTTTCAGAAGGCTAGCCCATCTTCACTGACTTCATTCTTCACCATCCTTTGGTCTTAAACACTTCGACATCTATTTTCTGTTGCCAGTAGTTTACTGATTCCAGTTTTCTTCAGGCTACCTATGAACTACAAGTTAAAAAGTCTAATAGCTTTCTCTCAGTTCTTATGCTTCTTGACCTCTCCTTTAGTCAGGATTCTTGGTTGTTAGTGGCAGAAACCTTCCAATGAAGAGACTGAACTAGGGAAGAGGGGCATTTATTAGAGTCATTGTAGGGAAATGTGCAGATTTTAAAAAGTGGTTAAAAAGTCAGTCTTGGAAGAGTAGGAATGAGTTCGGCAATAGGGCCCTCTGAGATTTCAGCTTGGTCAGGACCCTTTCCTCCATCTTTCTTTACTTTCTCTCTCAGTATCTGTGAACTAGATCCTCTAGATTGTGGGGATGAAGCCACTAGTTCAAAGTTCCAGGCTCACATTTTTATAGCTTTGTCAAACTTAAGGGTAATTCTTCCTCATCTTTTCCTCCCAGCTGTAGGGGAAGGATTCTTACTGATTGGACTCTGGTTCCATGTTTGAGTCCCAACAATTGTGGTCAGGGCTTGAAGTGCTATGTCTGGCCCAGCTTGGGAATCATGGCACATTTGTGTCTCGGGAGAGGGTGGACAGGGTATTAAGACTGATAGCCCCAGTTAGAACCACAACTGGTATTGGGAAGTATTTTCCTCAACACTATTTGCAAGTTCTCCATAACTGAAAGGAGGGTTAGAAAGTGCTGTTATCTGAACGCAGGGATATGGACAAGTCAAAATAATAATATCCCCTATAATCTTCTGAATCTGGCATGTTGCAGACAATCTACAATTCTTTGGTTTCTGGGAGAACACAGTTCTCCTGGTTATTCTCCTACTATTCCAATATTCTTTCTGGGTAAATTTCCCTGGCTTCCTTTCCTCTAAATTTAGGCATTCCCTTATGTTCTATCCTTGGGCTAGTTCTCTTCTCTCCTAAATACTTGTTTTTTGGTACCTTTATTTTTGTAGCTTAGTAATTCTCCCCACTTAAAGGACCCCCAGATATAAATCTCTATTTTTTCCTACCTAAATCTTAGACCCATATTTGGATTGTACCTTTAGTAGCTCAATTAAACATACTCAAAATTAAATTTATTATCTTCCCACTTTTTTAACATTTATCTTCTTTTCATTTTCATGTTGTATTCTGAATAACAGGCAGGAATAGGCAATTGCTAAAAGGTTTGAAATTTTGATCCATATTCTTAGAGACAGGAATGTGAGGAGGCAGTCATTGTTACTACATTGAAGGCTACTAGACGTTGAGAGATTAGTAAAGAAGACACTAAAAGTTTTGGTTCAAAGCTGAAATTTTTATAGCATTTAGTCAAGATAATAGGGCACAGGACTCAAGGAAATGTGATTGGTTCTCTTTTCCACTTGGGTTTGGTTTTTTCAGGCTTTGTGTGTGCCCTAATCATGCCCTACCACATCTTTAAGTCACCACACACCACCTGTCATATCATTTATATTGTCCTGGTCATTCTAGATCAAAGCATCCTCTTTTCCTCTCACCTTCTCCAAAGAATTAGCTTTTAAATTCCTTCAGTTTTGGAGGGGAGGAGCAAGATGGCGGAGGAGTAGGAGACCTAAATTTCGTCCTGTCCCAGGAATTCAGCTAGATAGGGATCAAACCATTCTGAACACCTACAAACTCAATAGGAGATCGAAGAAAAGAATAGCAGCAACTCTCTGAACAGAAAAGCGACCACTTTCTGGAAGGTAGGATGTGCGGAGAAGTGAATCCGAGGCAATATTCGGGAGGATAGACGGCGGGGGAGGGGCCTCCGTCAGCCACTTCTGGCAAGTGATAGAGCCGCGGAGCACAAAATCGGAACTTTTAAGAAGTCAGCTCCGCTGAGGGACATCGCTCCAGTGGCTAAGCGGGGGTGGAACCCTTGCAGGACAGTGTGGTCTCAGGACCCTTGGAGGTCACAGAAAGGCTGGGGGTGCCTGAGTGTGGCAGAGCTCCCAGGGATCAGAGCAGGGAAGCCAGCTGCAGAGACGGAGCTGAGGCACGGGCTCTCAGCTCAGGGTTGCCAAAAACCGTGATCCACGGCACAGTCGGGCCACTGCTCTTCCAGCAGGGACCCAACAAGTGGCAGATCCAGGGAGACTCCCCTTCCTCCCCTGGGAGGAGCCACGCAAGAGCACACTGCAGAGATCTGCTGGGTTTGGAGACTCCACACGGGGTCGTGTGTCAGAGATAGAAACGCTCCATCACAGGCCGGGTGAGCACAGAGTGCGGCCAGAGACCGGGAGATGGGAGTGATTGACTGCTTTTCTCTGGGAGCGCACTGAGGAATGGGGCCCCGAGTTCTCGGCTCCTCCAGGGTGGAGATTGGGAGGCCGCCATTTTCACCCTTGCCCTCCAAAGCTGTACAGAAAACTTGCAGGGAACAAAAGCTCCCAAGAGCAAACCCGAGCAGATTACTTAGCTGGGACCAGGGAGTCCGGGCTGGGCAATTCCGCCTCCGGCAAAGACATTTGGGAACAATGGCAACAGGCCCCTCCCCCAGCAGATCAGCAAGAACAGCCAGCCAAGACCAAGTTTACTGATCAATGAGAACGGAAGAACTCCAGCGCTAGGGGAATACAGCACATATAATCTTTTTTTTATTTTTCATTTTTAGAGTCATATTCTATCCCTTCATAGTAGTTAACCTTATTTTTGGTATATATATATATATATATATATATATATATATAAGTTGTTCTGTCTTTAAAATTTTGGGATACAGTTTCTTCTAACAGACCAAAATATACCCTAAATCTCTAGCGTATGGCTTTGTTCTAGTCTCCTGCCTGATCACATTCTCTCTCTCTCTCTTTTTTTTAAATCCTCTTCTTTCTTTTTTCAATCAACTTATGAATTCCTTTTATAAAATCTGTTATAATTTTCATCTTTACAGTCATATTCCATCCCTTCATGTATTAACCCTTATTTTTGTACATATATAAGTTTTTCTTTCTTTAAAATTTTGGGAGGCACTTTCTTCTAATAGACCAAAATATGCCCAAAATCTAGTGTGTGGCACTGATCTATGCACACCCTGATCATATTTGATCATATTCTGTTTTTTTGGTTTGTTTTTATCTTTTTCTTTTTCTTTTTTTTTCCTTTTTTCTTTCTTTCCCTTTCTTTTCCCCCAGTTTCAGGTCTCTTCTGATTTGTTTAGTGTATATTTTTCTGGGGACGTTGTTACCCTGTTAGCATTTTGTTCTCTCATTCATCTATTCTCCTCTGGACAAAATGACAAGATGGAAAAAAATCACCTCAAAAAAGAACAAGAGGCAGTACCCACTGTCAGGGACCTAATCAATACGGACATTAGTAAGATGTCGGAACTAGAGTTCAGAATGACGATTTTAAAGATACTAGCTGGGCTTGAAAAAAGCATGGAAGATATTAGAGAAACCCTTCCTGGAGAAATAAAAGGACTAAAATCTAACCAAGTCGAAATCAAAAAGGCTATTAATGAGGTGCAATCAAAAATGGAGGCTCTAACTGCTAGGATAAATGAGGCAGAAGAGAGAATTAGTGATATAGAAGACCAAATGATGGAAAATAAAGAAGCTGAGAAAAAGAGAGATAAACAACTACTGGAACACGAGGGTAGAATTCGAGAGATAAGGGATACCGTAAGATGAAACAATATTAGAATAGTTGGGATCCCAGAAGAAGAAGAAAGAGAGAGAGGGGCAGAAGGTATATTGGAGCAAATTAGAGCAGAGAATTTCCCTAATTTGGGGAAGGAAACAGGCATCAAAATCCAGGAGGCACAGAGAATCCCCCTCAAAATCAATAAAAATAGGTCAACACCCCGACATCTAATAGTAAAACTTATGAGTCTCAGAGACAAAGAGAAAATCTGGAAAGCAGCTCAGGAGAAAAGATCTGTAACCTGCAATGGTAGAAACATTAGATTGGCAACAGACCTATCCACAGAGACCTGGCAGGCCAGAAAGGACTGGCATGATATATTCAGAGCACTAAATGAGAAAAATATGCAGCCAAGAATACTGTATCCAGGTAGGCTGTCATTGAAAATAGAAGGAGAGATAAGAACCTTCCAGGACAAACAAAAACTAAAGGAATTTGCAAACACGAAACCAGCCCTATAAGAAATATTGAAAGGGGTCCTCTAAGCAAAGAGAGAGCCTAAAAGTAACATAGACCAGAAAGGAACACAGACAATATACAGTAACAGTCACCTTACAGGCAATACAATGGCACTCAATTCATATCTTTCAATAGTTACCCTGAATGTAAATGGGCTAAATGCCCCAATCAAAAGACACAGCGTATCAGATTGGATAAAAAAAACAAGACCCATTGATATGCTGTCTGCAAGAGACTCATTTTAGGCCCAAAGACTCCCCCGGATTGAAAGTGAGGGGGTGGAAAACAATTTACCATGCTAATGGACAGCAAAAGAAAGCTGGGGTGGCAATCTTTATATCAGACAAATTAGATTTTAAACCAAAGACTATAATAAGAGATGAGGAAGGACACTATGTCATACTTAAAGGGTCTATCCAACAAGAAGATCTAACAATTGTAAATATCTATGCCCCTAACATGGAAGCAGCCAATTATATAAGCCAATTAATAACAAAAGCAAAGAAACACATCAACAACAATACAATAATAGTGGGGGACTTTAACTACTCCCCTCACTGAAATGGACAGATCATCTAAGCAAAAGATCAACAAGGAAATAAAGAATTTAAATGACACACTGGACCAAATGGACTTCACAGATATATTCAGAACATTCCATCCCAAAGCAACAGAATACACATTCTTCTCTAGTGCCCATGGAACATTCTCCAGAATAGATCACATCCTAGGTCACAAATCAGGTCTAAACCAGTACCAAAAGATTGGGATCATTCCCTGCCTATTTTCAGACCACAGTGCTTTGAAACTAGAACTCAATCACAAGAGGAAAGTGGGAAAGAACTCAAATACATGGAGGCTAAAGAGCATCCTACTAAAGAATGAATGGGTCAACCAGGAAATTAAAGAAGAATTAAAAAAATTCATGGAAACCAATGAAAATGAAAACACAACTGTTCAAAATCTTTGGGATGCAGCACAGGCAGTCCTGAGAGGAAAGTATATAGCAATACAAGCCTTTCTCAAGAAACAAGAAAGGTCTCAAATACACAACCTAATCTAAAGGACCTGGAGAAAGCAGCAAATAAAGCCTAAACCCAGAAGAGAAATAATAAAGATCAGAGCAGATATCAATGAAATAGAAACCAAAAGAACAGTAGAACAGATCAACGAAACTAGGAGCTGGTTCTTTGAAAGAATTAACAAGATTTTTTTTTTTTAAAGATTTTATTTATTTATTTGACAGAAACAGACACAGTGAGAGAGGGAACACAAGCACGGGGAGTGGGAGAGGGAGAAGCAGGCTTCCACCAGAGCAGGGAGCCTGATGCAGGGCTCGATTCCAGGACCCTGGGATCATGATCTGAGCCAAAGGCAGATGCTTAATGACTGAGCCACCCAGGCACCTCAGAATTAACAAGATTGAAACCCTGCCAGACTTATCAAAAAGAAAAGAGAAATGACCCAAATAAATAAAATCATGAATGAAAGAGGAGAGATCACAACCAACACCAAAGAAATACAAACAATTATAAGAACATATGATGAGCAACTATATGCCAGCAAATTAGATAATCTGGAAGAAATGGATGTATTTCTAGAGATGTATCAACTACCAAAACTGAACCAGGAAGAAATAGAAAACCTGAACAGACCTATAACCATTAAGGAAATTGAAGCAGTCATCAAAAATCTCCCAACAAACAAGAGCCCAGGGCCAGATGGCTTCCCAGGGGAATTCGACCAAACATTTAAAGAAGAATTAATACCTATTCTTCTGAAACTGTTCCAAAAAATAGAAATGGAAGGAAAACTTACAAACTTGTTTTATGAGGCCACCATTACCTTGATCCCAAAACCAGAAAAGACCCCATCAAAATGGAGAATTACAGACCAATATCCTTGATGAACATGGATGCAAAAATTCTCACCAAAATACTAGCCAATAGGATCCAACAGTACATTAAAAAGATTATTCACCACAACCAGGTGGGATTTATCCCTGGGCTGCAAGGTTGGTTCAACATCTGCAAATCAATCAATGTGATACAATACATTAATAAAAGAAAGAACAAGAACCATATGATCCTCTCAATAGATGCAGAAAAAGCATTTGACAAAGTACAGCATCCTTTCTTGATCAAAACTCTTCAGAGTATAGGGATAGAGGGTACATACCTCAATATCATAAAAGCCATCTATGAGAAACCCACAGTGAATATCATTCTCAATGGGGAAAAACTGAGAACTTTCCTCCTAAGGTCAGGAACGTGGCAGGGATGTCCACTATCACCACTGCTATTCAACATAGTACTAGAAGTCCTAGCCACAGCAATCAGACAACAAAAGGAAATAAAAGGCATCCAAATTGGCAAAGAAGAAGTCAAACTCTCACTCTTTGCAGATGATATGATACTTTATGTGGAAAACCCAAAAGACTCCACCCCAAAACTGCTAGAACTCATACAGGAATTCAGTAAAGTGGCAGGATATAAGATCAATGCACAGAAATCAGTGGCATTCCTATACACCAAAAACAAGACAAAAGAAAGAGAAATTAAGGAGTCGATCCCATTTACAATTGCACCCAAAACCATAAGATACCTAGGAATAAATCTAACCAAAGAGGCAAAGGATCTGTACTCAGAAAACTATATAATACTCATGAAAGAAATTGAGGAAGACACAAAGAAATGGAAAAATGTTTCATACTCATGGATTAGAAGAACAAATATTGTGAAGATGTCAATGCTACCTAGAGCAATCTACACATTCAAAGCAATCCCTATCAAAATACCATCCACTTTTTTCAAAGAAATGTAGCAAATAATCCTAAAATTTGTATGGAACCAGAAAAGACTCCGAATAGCCAGAGGAATGTTGAAAAAGAACAGCAAAACTGGTGGCATCACAATTCCGGACTTCAAGCTCTTTTACAAAGCTGTAATCATCAAGACAGTATGGTACTGGCACAAAAACAGACACATAGATCAATGGAACAGAATAGAGAGCCCAGAAATGGACCTTCAACCTACTCATCTTTGACAAAGCAGGAAAGAATGTCCAATGGAAAAAAGACAGTCTCTTCAACAAATAATGTTGGGAAAATTGGACAGCCACATGCAGAAGAATGAAACTGGATCATTTCTTTACACCACACACAAAAATAGACTCAAAATGGTTGAAAGACCTCAATGTGAGACAGGAGTCCATCAAAATCCTAGAGGAGAACACAGTCAGCAACCTGTTCGACCTCAGCCGCAGCAACTTCTTCCTAGAAACATCGCCAAAGGCAAGGGAAGCAAGGGCAGAAATGAACTATTGAGACTTCATCAAGATAAAAAGCTTTTGCATAGCAAAGGAAACAGTCAACAAAACCAAAAGACAGCTGACATAATTGGAGAAGATATTTGCAAATGACATATCCGATAAAGGGCTAGTATCCAAAATCTATAAAGAACTTATTAAACTCAACACCCAAAGAACAAATGATCCAATCAAGAAATGGGCAGAAGACATGAACAGACATTTTTCTGAAGACTACATCCAAATGGCCAACAGACACATGAAAAAGTGCTCAACGTCGCTCGGCATCAGGGAAATCCAAATCAAAACCTCAATGAGATACCACCTCACACCAGTCAGAATGGCTAAAATTAACAAGTCAGGAAAGGGCAGATGTTGGCGAGGATGAGGAGAAAGGGGAACCCTCCTACACTGTTGGTGGGAACGCAAGCTGGTGCAGCCACTCTGGAAAACAGTATGGAAGTTCCTCAAAAAGTTGAAAATAGAGCTACCCTACGACCCAGCAATTGCAGTGCTGGGTATTTACCCCAAAGATACAAATGTAGTGATCCGAAGGGGTATGTGCACCCCGATGTTTATAGCAGCAATGTCCACAATAGCCAAACTGTAGAAAGAGCTAAGATGTCCATCGACACATGAATGGATAAAGAAGAAGTGGTATATATATACAATGGAATATTATGCAGCCATCAAAAGGAATGAAATCTTGCCATTTGCAACGACGTGGATGGAACTGGAGGGTATTATGCTGAGTGAAATAAGTCAATCAGAGAAAGACATGTATCATATGATCTCACTGATATGAGGAATTCTTAATCTCAGGAAACAAACTGAGGTTTGCTGGAGTGGTGGGGGTGGTGGGAGGGATGGGGTGGCTGGGTGATAGACATTGGGGAGGGTATGTGCTATAGTGAGTGCTGTGAATTATGTAAGACTGATGAATCACAGACCTGTACCTCTGAAACAAATCATACATTTTATGTTAAAAAAAAAAAAAACAAGATAGCAGGAAAGGAAGAATGAAGGGGGGGAATCAGAGCGGGAGACGAACCATAAGAGACTATGGACTCTGAGAAACAAACTGAGGGTTCTAGAGGGGATGGGGTGGGGGGAGGGGTTAGCCTGGTGATGGGTATTAAAGAGGGCACATACTGCATGGAGCACTGGGTGTTATATGCAAACAATGAATCATGGAACACATCAAAAACTAATGATGTAATGTATGGTGATTAACATAACATAATAAAAAAAAAAACTCCTTCAGTTTTAGCACCTCTCTGCTATGGTAACCACATTATATTTTCTCTATCTCAAGCATACAATTGTTGTGCATCTCCAGAATTGAGTGAAACTGGATGTGGGAATAAGCAACTCTCATTTTCATAAATCTTCAATGTTTTTCCATTGCTTGCAGACTGAAATCCATAGTAATTATTTAAGTCAGGGTTTTTCATAATCTGGCTTCAACCCACCTTTTCAGCTTTATCTTGCTTCTCTTTTAAGTAATCATGGAATAGGCTAGAAAAATCTCAACTACTTCCAATTCAACAAGCAATAAGCCCATCTTTTTCCAATTCTTTTCCTTTAAAAAATCCTATTGCTACTTCCTAAGTTCGGGCCCTTTTAATTATCTGAAACTACTGCAATAACTTTTGCTCTGGGATCCTTTTTCTTGTCTCTTCCTGCTTCAATCCAACCAACCTACTGATGCCAGAGCAATCTGTCTAAAGCTCAGCCTTAATCGTGCCACTTCTATTGATTAGAAAGAAGGACGTAGAGCAGGAAGGTAAAGGGAGGTGGAAAGCTGATGGATGATCAGATGTAGACTTTTCTGAAATGTAATCTTTGGATATATAAAGGGTACTCAAGCCAAATATACTTATTCTTGAGAATTTGGGGTTGCTGTGTGAATGTGTGGATGGAGATAAAATGGTTAATGGAACATCTAAATTGATGTTACCAAAGACCCTACTAATACCATGTAATTCTTTATCCTGAGGAGAAGATTGGTGAAATGTACTTGTCTCTTGTTACACCAATCTAATTTAATTAATACAGCTGCTTAAAGAGGAAAGGTTGGTGATTAAGAGTGCAGCTTCTGGGGAAGACTCCATTGGAATCTTGGCTCTCTAATCTAAAAGGTATGCAACCTTGTAAAATTATGTAACATCTTCGAGTCTCAATTACCTCTCCTGTAGAATGAAAATTATTGTATGGATCTATTTAAAGAATAGTTAATATGACATTATTATGTCAATTTATTGTATAGTTTACTGTGTGGATGTTATCAGATAATGTATATAGAACATATAGAACAGTGATTACAAAGTAATAGTAATCATCATCACCATCACTTATTGAGGGATTACTATGTATCAGGTGCTGTTCTAAGTACCACTAATAAATAGTGTTTAAGATGCTATTTGTTTCTGATAAGATGCTATTTTACATAATGTACCATGATTGTTCCTTTTTTATGCATGAAGAAGATGAAACACAGACATGTTAACTTGTCCAAAGCCAAGCAGCTAACATGTGATAGAATCAGAATTTAAAGTGGTGGTCATGCTCAGAGCCTGTGATTTTTATACTCTATGCGACACTTACCTGCCTGCTAATGGGAACCTTGTTATTCTTTCTCTATCTCAAGCATACAATTGTTGTGCAACTCCAGAATTGAGTGAGACTGGATGTGGGAATAAGCAACTCTCATTTTCATAAATCTTCAGTGTTTTTGGTTGCTTGCAGAATACAATCCATAGTAATTATTTACCTCAAAGTTTTTCATAGCCTGACTTCGGCCCACCTTTTCAGTTTTATCTTCTGTTTCTTTTAACTAATCATAGAATATGCTAGGAAAAACTCAGCTACTTCCAGTTCAACAAGCACATTTTTTCCCAGTTTCTTAATTTTGTACCTTGGCTTTAGTGGGAATGTCCCTCACCCCCAATATCTCTTTCTCTGAAAATCCTTATGGCCCAATCAAAATGTCACTCTTTGAAGAATTCCCCACATTTCTATCCTGTTTACCAATAGCAATATTTTGTAACATTTAGTGTCATTGATTTTAGTTATAGGAGAATCAAGATTATACATATGTACTATAGCCATTTCTCTAGAGTTAACATATTTTGAAGTACTGAAAAGTCTCATGTTTTCTTAATTGTTTTTACAGCTAGATGGACCAAAGCAAGTCAATGATCTGTAGGGAAATAGTTGTGCCTAAAACATCTGCTTACTTATTAGGGGGGATATTAGATTTAACACCTCAATTTTAAAATTTGTTGGAAAGAATCCTAGCAGAGTTTAAAAGGGTTGGCCAGCAGACTAATGGGACAGTAATTTGGGGAAATTAGGGGATTTCCCTTTTAGAAGATTGGGTAGAATATACTTCAAATACATCCTGAGGGAACTATACTTGACGAGTTAATTAGAGTAAATACTTTGGCAGTGATTGGGGCCCACCACTTAGGAAAAGATTCAAACATTTCTGGCAAAAAGAGATTCCCTCTTGGGGCCCTATTTAGCTTTGGGCTATTGATCAGATGTTTTAATGTGGTTGTAGTTATTGGACTACAGATGGGGAGATCCTGCAGTCTCAAAAATGCATAGAAATATCATCTTTAGAGCAATGTGAATTAGCTAGTTCAGTTGCTGAGAAGGATGGAGGCTCTGGATTTAATTCACAGAAACTACACTGTTGACAACAACCTCAGATCTCATGGGTCATCGCCCTTTATGTAAAACTCCGGAGTTACCACTGATATCTATTAGTATCTGAGTTTTATTTTTGAAAAGATGAGTTACTTATAAAAGGATCTCATTTGAAAATGTTGTTGGCTATTGTCATATAAAGGTTTTCACAGAAGATATCTAATTGTATCCTCTGTGGGACCATCCTTCCCATGATCTCTAAAGTCCTGTTTGATCTAACTTCATTTACCTCTTTGATCTTATACTCCCTCTTTCCACCACTTGCTGAGTTCAATTCACACTGACCCTTCCTTCTGTTTCTCTAACATACCTAGCTAGGTCCTGCCTCAGACCTTTGCCCTTGTTCTTCCCTTCTTCCTGGGATGCTTCTCCCTGGCTCTGACCAGGAATGGCTCTTTCTTATCATTTAGGTCTCAGTTTGGAATCTCACCTCCCTAGAAAGGACCCACGTGATCACTCTATATGAAATAGTAATTCTAACAACTGGATAGTTACTGTTCATCACATTTCCCTGCTGTTTTCCTTTATTATATTTTTTGCTGTTTCTAGTTATCTTGTAATTTACTTGGCTTCCCTCCCACTAGAATGTAAATTTTCTGTGAAATAGTGCTTTTTTTCTGTTATTCACGACTATATTCCTTCCAGCTAGAACTGTGTCTGGCACAGAACACACCAGGGGCATCCTCTATGTATATCTATTGGACAAATGAAAAAATTAAGATGGTATTTTCAACTAAAAATTATGATGAACATAATCTCTAGAATAACACTGTTCAATAAACCAGCCACCAGTGATATGTGGCTATTTAAATTCCATTTAAAATTAATTAAACTTAAACAAAATTCTAAATTCAGTCCCGCAGTTACATTAGCCACATTTCAAGCATTTAGTAGCCACACGTAGCTAGTGACAATTATATTAAACACAAAGAGATAGAACATGTCATCTTTGCAGAAAGTTATATTTGACAGCGCTCTATTCTAGAGAATGAGTGTTTAAGCCATAATAAAAGAGTAGATGTTGAAGGGAGAAAATTTCTAACCAAGACAGGTTATATAATTTAAGGGGTAAGTGGATAGCCATGAGATTTTTCTGTTTTAGAGCTCTCTTAAATAGGATAAATTCTCAGCTCCAGAGAAGGCTTATTAGCCACATAGCCTGAAGGTGGGTCTTTGGACTTTTGACCTCCCAAGGTCCCTCCTGGATCTACACATAATTATCCTTGTGATTATAATTAAACTTGAATTGTGCCAGCCAAATGCTAAACCTTTCACAGAATCCACAGAAGACAAGGTCTTTGATCGCAAGGAATTTTTCAAGACTTTTTTCAAAGTGTATTTAAGAATAGATCACATTTTGTAAGAGCTTTAATGAAAAGATTCATGATGATTGATGACTCTAAGAAAATGTGAGTGACAGAGCCCAAGATTTCAAAGCATTTACTTGTCCTGTTTAATTTACAAATTAGAAGAAACTGACTTGTCCAATTTAATTTGCAAAACTTCAGAAACTCTCCAGTTTAAACTACTAACAATTGTAGCCATGTTTTATTAGATCTTTACCTAAGGGCTTGTCAGAATTCTTCTAGCAGGTTAGTGTATCTTCCAGCTCATTCCCAGATTGCATTAAGGCTGCCTCCCTTCTTACGGCAACCAGTCAGAGCTCTTTGGAATAATCCCCAAGACAATATTTTAAAGGAGTGCTTTACTGGGTCTGAATACAAATGTATCCGTGGGGCTTGTTTGGTTTCAATTCAAGTCAAGCGACGAGAGAGGACATTGCTTGTCTGAGAAAATGCGATCATGGTTCAGAGAATTCTTCTGTTCCATATGCAGCGAGCACGCTGAGAAGGTAGCAAGAAAGAGAACAGAGGGATGGAAGACTCGTGTTTGGAAAACCAGCTCGGGCCTAACTTTACAGAATTACGAATCTGCATGTGGCTCCTACCTGGAGAAAGGCAGCTTACTTGATACTCGGAGAAATGAAATAGCATCAGAAAAAGCTTTCGCGAGCTGTTTTCATCTTTGCTGGCTTGCAATGTCATCATGTATTTCGGGCAAATAGAGTTTGCATCAGTTCAGTTGACAGGACTTCATGAATTTTAATATCCTGACTCCATATTCATGTTAGCGTTGATGCATCCTTGCACCTTTTCTCCCCCTTCATTTTTTAGTGAAAAGCTGGATTTGTGCCCAAAATACAGAGCATGTTCATTCTGTAAAGTATTTGAAACAATTAATGCAGGTTAAGTGAAAAATCACACAAGTTTGTGAAATTTATTCCAACACATTCATAAGCTAGAGCTCAGCTTTCATTTAAATGAGGAAAATGGAAGATACATTTTATCATTTTGCTCCTGGGCTCTCCGATTCATTTAAATTTGGGCTCTTTCACAAAATCTTTCAATACCTTTAAGTCTTGGGTTTGGACAGCCTGGGAGATGGTGTGTCAAGTCACTGCAAGAGAGCATTAAACGTGTGTGTGTGTGTGTGTGTGTGTGTGTGTGTGCAAACTGCTAATACCTTGTGAAGATGATGTTCACATGTAAAAAGATGAATACAAAACCATACAGCTACTACTTGGTTATTTATTGTCCAGGAGACCTGAGTTTGACACTTTGGAATGATGTTTTCACATGAATAACTGTGGTTCTCCTAATTAATATATTCAGAGTTGGTATTTGGTCACCAGCATGTTCCTTTACCCAAAGAAGGAACATGCAAATTATAATCTGAGGTGCAGAGAAATATAGCACAAAAGGGAAAGGTTATGCTGATAGAGAAAAATACACAAATTCACAATTGCATGAAAAGAGCAGTTCAATCAGCATATTTTTTTCCCCATTCTGCAGCATATTACCGTAGGGAAGACAAGATTTGTTTCCTGAATAGGCAAGGCCAGAACAAATTTCTGTTCTTGCAACATAATAGATGTTATTTAGAGACACAGAAGTACATAAATAGCTGAAAAGTTGTAGTTCTAGATACAATAATTCAGAAAACTTGAACACAGGTGTATCATTGCTCTGTTTGGGATTGTTACATTGTTGTCATCTCACATCCCAGCCCACCTTAGGAAACTGAGACAGAGCTTTTATCAGCTTTCACTGAATTCAGCTAGTTGTTCAGTTTCCTGTGGATCGCAGTGCCGTAAGGGTTAGCTCACCAACTCAGCATTATTTCACCAACTCAGCATTATCTCCTTAAAATGTGTTGCCTAAATAGGGTTAACAACGAGAATATAAAGGCTGCTGTGGCTTTCTGAATTTTTGGTTTACAAAGAATAAGAAGAACTTCTGATTTAGAAGGCAAGAGAATTAGGTTCAAATATTTGGCCTTACGTTAGAGAATATCTAAACCTAAGCCCCAACTTTCTTGCCGAGAAACTGTAGTGGTATGTAGATTTCCTTAGTTTTATTAAAGAGAGTATTTTCAGCAATTACTCTAAACATTTTCATCCAGTACTCCTTCCAAGATGAACATCTCGAAATGATCATCTCAATCCAAATGTCAAGAAAAGAGAAATAAAATATTTCTAAGCTTATGGATAAAATACTTATTTTGGGAAAAGAGAAAGCTGAAGAAGCATCTTTCCTCTAATCAGTTATTTCAGAAATGAGAAAGGCTTTTACTTGAGATCATGGTTCCATATTTATGAGAGTTTGAAGCTATAAAAAGAGAAGGATAATTAACAAAGGGCAAGGCCAAGATGCTAAATAATGGAATAAGCTGTGTATAGCCATCGAACTTTAGAGTTGCGTGGGGCTTTAAAGATCTTGGTCCACTTGAGTATAAGCCCATGAGGGAAAGGGCTATGATGCTTTTACTTATTTTTTTCCTCCCCCCAGCAGCTGGCATGGTGCTGGAATAAAGTGGGAGATAATAAACATTTGTTGAATAAATAAGTTAACCCAGAGAGGGAGATGGCTTTACCAAGTTAAAACGCTGAGTTTTACGGTAGATCTAAGAATCAAATCTAAGCCCTTTGCGGTCTTCTTACTTCTGATCTGATATTCTTTCCTGACTCTTTAAAAATTTTTTTGAAATTTTTACAACTAAACTCTTAACAACCTGACCACAGTCAAATCAAGCAGTGATTATTACAAGCAGTTTTCTTTTCAGTGGGATAAATGCTGTGAAAGGTGAAATGAAATGGGGTCACTTGTGTCCAGGGGTTTTAAAATGGAGCTGGGAGACCATTAAGGAGATGGGCCTTATGCATGTCCTCACTGGATAGAATGATGAACTTTTGAACTGGGCCAAACTGCATTTTTTCCCAGGACTCTGCACGGACACCTGCAACTTATTATAGTAAGGGACTTTTGCTTAGTGATAGCCTTAGCAACCACTTATATTTAGCTAAGCTTAGCTTTCTGCCACCAGCACTAATCAAAATTCTTTGTAAACAACCTATACAAGCATTCCTTTTTTGCCTTTTTTTAAAAAAGATTTTATTTATTTATTTGAGAGAGAGAGAATGAGAGACAGAGAGTATGAGAGGGAAGAGGGTCAGAGGGAGAAGCAGACCCCCAGCTGAGCAGGAGGCCTGATGTGTGACTCAATCCCGGGACTCCAGGATCATGACCTGAGCTGAAGGCAGTCGCTTAACTAACTGAGCCCCCCAGGCGCCCCCTTTTTTGCTTTAAAAACCCCTGACTTTTTCTCCCTGGTGGAACATTATTTGGGTTTCTGCCCAAATCTGTGTACAGCAAATAGAAATTTTTTGATCCCATATAAATGCTTTTGCTTAATTATTATCCCCTGACAATTTAAAGTTAACAACGCTTTCCCAGAAAAGATGAACTCTTGTTGCAATAAATCTAACTTTTGGGGAAAACTTATGGGAAACTAAAAGTCACCATTTAAGATCCAGTTATAAAGGTCTAAGATTTAGGGTGACCAACTGGTAACGGTTTGCCCAGGACTTTCCCAGTTCCAGTATTGGAAGTTCCATATCCCAGGGACCTCTTTAGTCCTAGACAAACTAGAATGGTTGATCACCCTACTCTGAACTGCAAGAGGCATTATAGGCCTGGGGAGGGTTCCTGAGGATATAAGAAACCCATAGGGTTGCATATTTCTCAGAATACCAATCTCATTATGGTATTGTGGGGGAAATAGCATCATTAATATATTTATAAATAAACATAAGATGTCAAGAAACATTTGAGATATACCTTACAATTTCTGAGGTTCTCTGCTGTGTAAAAATTATTTGGGTGGAAAAGGATGAGAGAGTCTGATACCTTGGTTGGGCTGGAGAAGTATGGATGAATGCATTAAAGGTCTCTCATGACTACATAAGGCACACTCACAGAAGGCATTAATAAAGATAAGGTATATGGTACAGCAGGAGTAAAAGCACAAGAAGTTATTGAATGGTCCAAGACTTTCAGAGGCAGCTCTCCAGGGATCCCACAGTCAAGCAGGATGTAGAGCCTTGGTCTTTGGATTATGAACCATCCAAGACATGTAGGAGATACTTGGTTTTCAAGAGAGCTCAGGTACTAGTTTACCGAATAAGAGTTTTTTGGTATTCTGTTAGTGACACAGCTAAAATTAGGCCAAGTAACCAATGAAACCAAGTGCAAAACATCAAGCTCTACACCCTCAACCCTGCAAACAGGCTAGAATATAGTATACTTCCAAATAAGTTTTGAACTTTAAATAGCACAATAGACCTAGCACATCTCATCTTTATCTTGGCTATTCCCAGAGATAAGCATAGAGTTTATCTAAATATCCAGCTGCAGGTTAACCCTAACTATGCACAGTGGATAGTTATTGGAGGTTATTCCTTGGCATTTTCATAGTAAAATGAATTTAGAATGGAGTTATGATCAATGGGTATAAAATAATGAACTTAATTGAAGATTGACTCTCAGAATCCTAGAACTGGGGAGATAATTTTTGATGCCTGAATATTAACTTAGAATAAATGAAATGAAGTATTACTTTGTGATTTAGGTAATAAACCCATGAGACTTGATTTTCTATAAGAAGGTTTGAGAAGACTAGATCATTAGCTTCAAAATAGGTTTAATTTGGGCGCCTGGGTGGCTCAGTCGGTTGAGCGACTGCCTTCGGCTCAGGTCATGATCCTGGAGTCCCTGGATCGAGTCCCGCATCGGGCTCCCGGCTCGGCGGGGAGTCTGCTTCTCCCTCTGACCCTCCCCCCTCTCATGCTGTTTCTCTCTCGCTCGCTCTCTAATAAATAAATAAATAAAATCTTTAAAAAAAAAAAAAATCTTTGAAAAAAAAAAATAGGTTTAATTATTTCATGTTGCCCTAACCTTGATGAATTTTTTTTTTTTTAAAGATTTTATTTATTTATTCATGAGAGACACAGAGAGAGAGAGAGAGGCAGAGGGAGAAGCAGGCTCCCAAGGAGCAGGGAGCCCGATGTGGGACTCGATCCCAGGACCCTGGGATCATGACCTGAGCTGAAGGCAGACGCTTAACCATCTGAGCCACCCAGGCGCCCCAACCTTGATGAATTTTTAAAGAAAAGGGAATGTTTGTAGATACCTTTAAACTCTGAGATTGATATCCAAAAGGCTGACACACCTCTCCATCATAACTCCATAGATGCCCTGTTAGAGAATTAGCATTCTGCTCAATACAGTGTGCATATCACTCAGGCTGGTATTTCTCCATGTTTTTAATTGAGTCATTTGATCAAGGCTCAGGATTTGAGAGATTGGCAACTGGAAAATCTGGTAACTTAGTCTGTGTTAATGGATATTAAATGATATTAAATAACGATATTAAATGGTTAATATCAAGCCCCACTTACTTTTTCTGATCCCTTCTTATTCTCCATTCTCCATTACCTTGCAACCCTTTCTACCTATCCCCTACTGGTCCCAGCTGGGCTAGTCACTGTTCTCTTATCTTCCAAGCTCTTCTTCACTTCCTTGCCTTTGAAAACATGGTTCTTTCTTCTTGGAAAATTGACAAAATCAACATCTGTAGTCTTGCACTTTAACTGTTATGTTTTCTATTATATCCCTTTATGTGGGGACAAAATCACACTGTTGTTGACCCACTGTAAATGCTTAAAAAATGGTTGTTAAGTAAATGAGTAGATATTAATGTATTTTCCTCTTGATAAACATGTATATTTCAATGGGGTAATTTCCTTACACACATGAATGGTGTGAATATGTTGTTTAATTAGGCAGGGGAAAATGTTTTTAGTTACATATACCCTCTTACTAAGCTTCAAATAGCACCCTCATGGGAGATTTACTCTACTTAGTGGTGCTCCCCATTTCCCACATTGACGTTTAAGAGAATTTGGCAATCCTGAGTCACATCGAGCTCCACACTGATCATCATCTAGCTTTACAGAAGGTATGCAAAAGACAGGTAAAAACAAAGACTTCCACTTGATAGGCATAATTTAGCAATCTAGAGTAAAGAAGGGGAGGTTTGTCATATCTAAAGAGTATTGTACACATTTGTGTGTGTTGTTTTCCTAACTCAGGTGAAAATGTAAATAAAATAACACCATAAAATTATGAGGTTAGATGGTTAAAATTTTATAAAAAGATATAAGTATGGAAATACAAAGTAAAGCTTTACTTCCATTTTTAATTTAAAAATAACTGGTTTTAGTTCTGTACATTATTTATATATTTTTCTCACAAAAGCTCCATCATATCGTAAGAATATATCTATTCCATCATTCCACTTAAATAACAAGTCAGGTTATTACTGACCAGCTTTTTGAGCAAAGAAATAGGACACACTTAACCACACAAAGATATCCTGCATTTTGTCCTGTATGTTCCTGTTAGGTCATTCACACAGAAACATCTCTGCGGCAACTGGTAAAAAGCTTTTTATCCAGATATAGTACACACTGGACTGAGCATTTAAAAAGGATGTAGAGGTTATTTCCAGTTCAGCCCAATTGATTTTCAATATAAATTTGTTCAGATATTCTCTCATCCTTTTCTTTTTGCAAATAACTTACCTTTAGGCATAAGCCACATGAACATCCATTTGCAATGATGTGAAGATTTTCAAAACCCCCCCCCCCCCAGCATTTAAAGTTACTTATGGCAGGATACTTTCAGTTTCATTTTAGTTTTGTTTTTTATTGATCTTTTTTTTTTTTGAGGGGCAGATGGGGGGGGATTGGCATATTCTTTTGGTTATATTGTAAGCCTGTTTTCTAAACCATAATATGTGTTGCAGCTCTTAAAAAATCAGTGATTTTTTTTTTCATTGCTTACCCTCCATGGCTAATTCCTGCCAGAAGTCTGTTTCAGTAGATGCTGCCTCTCAAATTTTAAGTTCTGGCTTGATGCTCTATGTCATGCTTATAACTTCAGTCCCCTCTTCTTCCACGTTACTATAGAGAAGAGTTAGGAATTGATCCCCTAGGTCACCACAAAGAAAGATATGCAACTTGCAATTCTTTAATCTCTGTGAATTACGGGAAGCAGGGACCTGGTTCAGGGTATTTCTACTGGGATTCCAGCACGTTGATGTATCAATCATAAGCCTGACAGTGAAGTGAGAACATTCCTGAACAAGTTAAAGTGCCCCAGTGAAAGAAAACCAAAAGTATTATTACTTTATTATTTTTTATTTTTTTGGAACACAAAGGGAACATATTATCATTATTGAATATTTTAAAAAGACAAGAGAACATTAAGAATATAAAATTAACGGAACATTATACAGCTATTCTAAGTTATGTTCCATAAAACCCTGGGGTTACTTTGATGGAAAAGTTGGAGACCGGGTCCAATCTTAGAATGCAAATTTTCTGTCTTACCAAATATATATTTGTTGACTTTTTTCCTTTCAGTTATACTTCCCTTGTGTGCGTGGGGCTCACAGTGCACGAGCAGTGGGCACTGAGCTGTCCAGTACCATTTAGTGGACAGGATTCTGGTGGAGGCATCAATCAAGGAGTGTGACAGCTCCTTAGAAAAGGTCTTCAGTAAGTTGCCAAAAGTCACACAGGAGGTGGGGGAGCCAGACTTTTAGATAACAGTCTCTGTTTCTAACATTTTTACTCTTTGCACTATGCCACATTGTAACTTGAAGACTAAACATGGTAGCTCAAAGCATACACAAGGGGTTAGAAGCAAAAATAATAAGAAATACATAATTGTGGAACTAGTGATTTGGTGTTTGGTGAGAGAAATCCCATGGTTTTTATTTTTTTTATTTTTTCAAAGATTTTATTTATTTGACAGAGAGAGACACAGCGAGAGAAGGAACACAAGCAGGGGGAGTGGGAGAGGGAGAAGCAGGCTTCCCGTGGAGCAGGGAGCCCGAAGCGGGGCTCGATCCCAGGACCCTGGGATCGTGACCTGAGCCGAAGGC
>NW_022589712.1:45858789-46003867 GCF_004348235.1 Phoca vitulina
GCGGGGCTCGATCCCAGGACCCTGGGATCGTGACCTGAGCCGAAGGCAGACGCTTAATGACTGAGCCACCCAGGCGCCCCAGATCTGAGAATTTTTAAAGAACGATAACTTTATATTTATTTATCTTCTCCATTATTTTCCTTACAAATCCTTTTATGCCATATTAGTTTCCACAACTTATTTGAATGATCCTTAGGAAAACCAAGAAATATGTTATAATTCAGATTCCTGGGCCCTACCCCAAACCTTCTAACTTTAATTACAGGAGTAAAGGCCTAACATTTTTCATTTAAAAAAATTATTCCACTGGTAACTGTGATAATCAGCCTGAAATATGGGTCTAAAAGCTCTGCCTCATTGTGTTGAGGCCCAAAGTTTTATTATGATTACATTTAATGTTAGTCACCTCTTTTTGGGTGCTTTTTATAAACCAAACATGGCATTTCTCATACATTATCTTACTTAAGCATCAGATCAGTAAGTAAAAAATACCACATCTCTACAGATGATAAAACTAATAATCAGAGCATTGAAATAATATTGAAATAAAAAAGAATTGAAATATAGATTTCCCCCCCGCCCCCATACACGTACAAGCACACACATGCATACACAATACAAAGAAGGTAGGAGGAAGGTCTAAGATTCTAATTAGAGTCTGGGTAACTTCAAAGCCCACTGCACATAATCTTGGCTAGATTAGTCAGGTAGTTTCGAAACTGTTTTTTATTTTGACAATAGATTCGCAAGACTGAACTGCCGATGATTGTTTTGACTGAAAAATCTTATCATAACGATTCTAGAGTTGTTGGCTTTCATGTGCACAGCCATATCCCAAGTAACTTGGATGGAGATGAAAGGGTTATAGAATGGAAAACATGGTAAAGGAATTCAATTGTCTCCTTATTGTCACCCCAAGAATCACATCAACTTTCTTTCCTGTGCATTGTAGATAGTCCATGAGCACAGTTAAAACTTGGCAATCTGTGCTTGCTAAATCTGCCATTATTGTCCACACTCAGCTTTGTGACCTTTGTGGATAACTGCAGTCACATTGGTACACATCATCCCTGGTGTTTCTACCCATGGCACTTACTCACTGGAAAAGGTATTTCAAGGGTATGCTGAAAATAGGACTCCACAGCAAACGTGGTAACTAACGGGACGTGCAGAGTCTTAGTTTGCTTTTGACTGCTCTTCCGAAGCATTCTGAACAGGGCAGTGTTTTAATGTCGTGGAATCCTCCAGAGGCAAGAAACAATGCATCACAAATCTGCATGAAAAGGTAGCTGGATGAGAACTGAATGTAATTCTTTTGTTGAAGGCAGGGCAAATTATAGCAAAGTGCCACTGGAGCGAGTTTCCAAACAAATCCATAAAAAAAAAAAAAAAAAACAAAAAAAAACTCAGCTGAAGATAACACTGCAGCTGAGACTTGGCCAAAGGCCGTTATATTTTGAAGCCCAGAAAAAGCCATATATTTCTCTCCTTCAAACACGGCAGTTAAATTGATGATCTCCCTTTGTTTCTTCCTGTTTTCATTCTTTTTACTTCCACTGTTACTCTTATTATATGCCTTGGATGATAAATGGTCAGTGTTCATGGATTTTCTTATATGATCCAAATTTCATTACTTGACCCACAGCCTAAATCACCTTCACTGATTATAGTCCTTCATTAGACTCCTCAAATTCATGTTGTTTATTGGCGCAGCTTTGGAAGTGTTTTTTAAAAATTACACAATCCTGCTCTCGTATACAAATTTACTCCAGCCGCACCCACACATCCAGGCACATGCAAATTGTTTCAACAGTTCGCACCACTCTCTTTTTGTTTATATCCACTCTCCCTTCCCACTCTCAACCTCTTCCCACATCATAGAACTAAGAGACCACAAGTTCAGAGACAGCAAATCATATTAGAAACTGCCTAAGGTCCGAGGTTTGAGAGAACTATATAATACCAGGCTGAATCTGCTGCAACTTGAGTTATTTTTGTAACCCTGGTTTCCTTAAAAAGAAACAATGAATGAATTTATACCTGAAATCCTAAATGCAAATGGCTTCCTAAGTAATACGGGTTATTTCCATGACTGAAATAACAGAAATAAGCTTGTGTAAAACAGTAGCAAGTCCTGAGGACTGCAGACAAATTGAGAATTGTATATCTAGTATAAAAGCATTAAAAATGCCTGGCCCCAAACAAACAAGCAAACCCAACCCAACCCAACTAAACCACGCTTGTCTGTTGTTGGATTCAGCCCACGGGCTAGCCAAAGCTAAAAAGGATAGAAAAAAGAATACTAAATTACTTTTAGTATTCCTATCTCAGACCTCATACTCTAGACTTGAAGACACCCAGGAATAAGGGACAAGCTGAGGGACCAGACATAGTCGCCACTTGGGAAGAAATAAGCTTTGATAACAACTTTGTTCAGGATGATGGCTCCGTCGACTTTCAAAGGAAAAACAGGTTGATTCGGGATGCCTGTATGCACACTCTAGAATGAGAATCATATACCTATTGTTATTTAGTTAAACACAAATTATTTACAAAACCTGGCACATAACATGTACGAAGGTTATCATTTATAAAATTGGTGAAAACCTTTAGCTAAGTATGGTTAAGACAGAAGTTACTGATCTATTCCAGTCCTACCTAGCTCTTGCTCAGGATCCAGCTAACCTTCAGTGAACCACAGTATTTTTATGTCATTGCAGTCAATGCAGACGGTTTGCCTCCTTGTTTTAATTTTGTGTTAGTGTTTGCTTGTGTTATTTTTCATAGTTCAGAGTAAGTAATAAATCTTTTTCTTTGTATAGGAAATAGTTTTCTTTCCCATAACGTGAAAAATATCATCTTCTCACTTATTTCTCCTTGGATCAATGTTTAGATCTGAATGTAAGGTATTGTGAATCACAGAGCAGCATTTTTTTTTTTTTTCCCTTCCTTTACATTCTACTCTTCTAGGAAAGAAATTTAACTGAGATTGGAGTCTAAGCTTCAATTCAATTTAACAAGTATTTTATGCCAGGCACAGAGATAGAAGGATGAATTAAAAATAGAAAGAAGAATGATAAGATTCTTACCTTGAGAGAGTATTCACTTAGAGAATACAAGCATATATAACAGGTGCTTTCAGTACAAGGTGATAAGTACAATAATGCAGGTCTCCAAGGTGTTTTGAGGGCTCAGCATAGAAACAACTCACTCAAACTGGAGTTGAGGGTCAGAGGACAAGAAGGCTTTCTGGATGTTATGCATTATAATTATCTTATGGAACAATAAGCAAGGAGCTGGAGGCGGAGATATTAAAAAACTGAGCATGTTCAAAAAATTTCAAGTAATTCTATATTGCTTTAGTTATTTAATATATGATATGGAGAATATTAAAGTGAATCTTGCAAGAAAAAGCAGGATGACAAAGAGACCTATACATTATACTAAAAAATTAGATTTTAATGAGTGATCAATGGGGAGCTATAAAGGTTATAATTAAGCAAGTGCACCTGATATTCTGATAAATAAGACTGGTGTAACATGAAATTCAGAAAAGAATTAGGAGGTTACTGTAGTATGAAATAGAAAAGAGATATTCAAGAACAGAAAGAGTGGAATGATTCAGACCTATTTGAGATAAAATAAGACAACTTATTGATTGGATGTTGAGGGTAAAATAAAGGAAACAGGGGAGACTAAATTTTAGATCTTCTTTTGTGACATTGAACTGTAGTAGTGGTACTAAGTAAGATTAGAAAATCATATGGGGAATATGTTTTGGTAAAAAGGAAAATAAAAGAAACATTAGGTTCTGACTGTGATACATAGAGGACAGTGAGGTTAAAGAGCATAGCGGGAGGTAGGACTTGGGTTCACAGTTTGTGGAAGAGAAAGGCCTGGAGATATAATTTGAAGAACCATTGCCGTGGTGGTGACAATTGCAATCATGAATATAGATGAGATTATACAAGAAGAGCATAGAGTGAGGAGGGTGAATGACAAGAAAAACCCTGAGAAAGAGGAATAGGAAACCATGACAATAATAGGAAAAGGACAATGCATGGAAGCCAAATTGAAAATATTAACACTGCAATTCAGGCAGTGTATAGAAAAGATAATTCATGATGAACATGTAGTGTTCAACCAGAAAAGTAAAGTTGGTTCAGTTTTGAAAATAATGAATGTGATTCACCATAATAACAGCAAAAAAGAAAGTAATCCTATGATCTTCTCAATGAATGAAGAGTATTTAACAAGATTTAACAGGAATTGATGATAAAAACTCTCAGCAAACTAGGAAGAGAGGAAGAACTTCTTCAGACTAATAAAGTATAACTATGAAAAACCTATAGCTATTATCAAACTTAGTTTTGAAAGACTGGAACATTTCTCTTCTAAAATCAAATTTAAAGCAGGGATGTTCACTTTTAAGGCTTCTATTTCACATTGTACTGGAAGTCCATACCAGTGCAATAAGAGAAAGAAACATTATACAGATTGGAAATGAAGAAATGAAACTGTCTCTATTTGCAGATGATATGAATACATAAATTGACTTATAAGAAATATGCAAAAAAACTTTTACTAGAACTAGTAAGTCAGTTTAGTAATATGGCAGGATGCAAGATCATTATACAAGTGTTTGGCTTATTCTTTTTTTTTTTTTTTACAAAAGAACAATTAGAAATTGAAATAAAAATAATTCCATTTAAAAGAGCACTGAGATCCACTAAATATTTAGAGATAAGCTTAAACAAAATATGTGCAATGCCTGTAAACTAAAAACATAAAACACTGTTAAGGGAATTTAAAGAAGATTGAAAGAAATAGAGAGATATACCATGTTATTGAATTGGAAAATTCAGTACTAGTAAGAGGTCATTTCCCCCCATATTAATCTATAGATTTCATGCAGTCCCATTAAAATGTTCCGTAGTGTTTTGGATGAAAATTTCATGCTTATTCAAAATTTATATGGAAATTTGAAAAAAAAAAAAAAAAAGAATAAGCCAAACACTTTTGGAAAAGAAAGAATAAAGTTAGAGGACATATATTACTTACATTGCCTGATTTCAAGACTTACTATATAATTGTAGTAATCAAGATGATACTCCACTGCCCACAGAGTAAAATAAAACAGAATTGAGAATCTACAAATATCCATGTATATATTTTTGACAAAGATAACAGTGAAGAAGGGAAAATCTGTTCAACAAAGGCTGTGATCATATGTTACTTTTTGAAAAAAGAATGAACTCAAAGCTTACCTTATACTAGCCATAAAAATTAACTTAAAATGAACCATAGATCTAAGCATGAAAGCTAAAACTATAATATTCTACAAAAACACATAGAAAATCTTTATTACCTTTGAGTTGGCAAAGATTTCTTAGACTGAATATCAATAGCATAAAAGGCAAAAAAAAGGACAGAGAAATTTCACAACAATATTAACTTATTCTGCTCTTTAAAACACACAGTTAAAATACATATGTGAATCTAGAACTAGAAGAAAATATTCTATATATTGTAGATTATATCATATATAGAAAATAATCTATATATTTGAAAAATGACTTTTATTATGAATGTATAAAGAAAACTTACACCTCAATTTTAGAAAGAACAAAACAATTAAACAAAAATTAGACAAAGTATTAATGGACACTTCACAAAAGGAGATATAAAAATGGCCAATAAATTTCTGAAAAGATGCTCAACATCTTTAATCATCAGAAAAATGCAAATTAAAATAATAACGAAACACTTATATACACCTATTTAAAAGACCATGAACACTAAGGGGTAGAGAGAATTTGGGGCAACTGGAGCTCTTATATATTGTTGGTAGAAATGTAAAATGGTACAACTACTTTGGAGTATTTTGGCAGTTGCTTAAAAAGTTATTTGTTCACTTAGATGATTCAGCAATTCAATCCTTAGGTATTTAATAAAAAAAAGAAAGCATATATCCACACAAAGACTTATATTTGAATATTCAAGCACTGTAGTCACAATAGCTCAAAATTGGAAATAACCCAAATGTCATTTGGCAGGTGAATGGGTAAATAAATTGTGATCTATCTAATGAAACTCAGGAATTAAAAAGGAATCAACTATTCATATGCACAACATGAATACATCTCAAAAATATTACACCGAGCGAAAGAAGCCACTATGAAAGCATATGATTTCATATATGTAATATGGCATTTCAGAACAGGCAAAACAAATTTATAGTGACAGAAAGCAAATCAGTGGCTGCCTGGGCTTTGGAGGTTTAGGGGGTTATTTATTGCAAAAGGGCATGAGAAAACTTTTTGTAGTGATGGAAATGTTCTGTATCTTGATGGTCAAAATGCATTGAAGTGCACACTTAAAATGAGTGCATTTTACTGTATCTCGATGAAATTGATTAGAAAAATATACTGATAATGTAGAGATTTGAAATGTTTAAAAGCTGCTGTCAAAGTGCCAATAGCAAGTATTTATCCTTTGGATAAATACCTAGTGGTGAAATTGCTGGGTCGTAGGGTAGTTCTATTTTTCATCTGAGAGATCACTAAATTCTATCCCTGAAACTAATAATATACTATATGTTAACTAACTTAAATTTAAATTAAAAAAAAAAAAGGAAAGTTGAAGGTTCTGAAGGAGCTTGCTTAAATAGAGAGGTGTGGTATCTGGGAAGTGCTGGGAAGATAGAAGAAAATGAAATCAAGGACAAAGATGGGAGGCAGGTGTTACATAATAAACAGGATATTTTACATCTTGAGATAGAAGGGAGGTAAGCAGTATAAAGACCCAGCACTGTTTCTGTTTATGGGGCTAGATCTGGAAACATAAAGGGATTCATGATGTGTACCCTCAATCCCATTAGTGAGGTAGAAAGAAAGTCTTCTGTTGGTAGACAGAGGAATGACTAGCAACAAAATTCTTATGCAGTTGCAAGCAGACATTCTGTATATCCCAGTAGTGAGGCCCCTGATGCCGGAAACAACCGCCCTGGTAGCTGCCATGGCCACAGGGGCCGCAGAAGGAGTTGGGAGTTTGGCGTCTCGAACCCGAGGATCTGTCTGTGGTCACAGTGGAGCGCTTTGAACCCCAGATCAATGCTGAGGAAAGTGAAATTCATTACTCTACATGGAAGAGAGCTGCGATGAAGTCAGTGGGTTGGGTTTACAACTCAGTCTTCAGAAAGTGGTGACCCTAGTATCTTCTGTAGTCTGCCCTTGGGCTTTTTTTTTAGTGAGTAGCATGGTAATGTTAATCAGAGCAAGGTACATCTCAGGTATCCCATAAATGATACCAACTCATGGATTCCAAAGATGCAAGCTCTTTGCCTAATGAGAGAATCCAGCGATTGTCTCTTAATGTGATGACACTATTTGTAGACTCTGATTTTATTTATAAGCCACTTGCTGCATAACCCTCCGAGTGGACCTGTGGCTTGAAATAAAGAAAATGCAGCAGAAAGAAAAAAAAAAAAAAGAAAGTCTTCTGTTGAAATGGATTTTTTCCATTGGCCAAAGACTTGCTTGCAGAACTTTTAAGTCAGAAACTAGCACTTAAAATGGGACATCATTAAATATCAAGCTTCAGTCCCACTGTTGATTCTTATTTCCCTTCTCTTTGTGGTGTCTATTCAGCTCTATGCTGAGTCTTGGCTTAATGAATCTCTTCACTTAGAAAAGAATGTACAAAACAAATTATGGATGAAATATCATGGATATTATTAAATAATCAAATTTTAAAAATTATAATAGAAAAGTAAATAGGCTGTAAAATCTGTAATTGGGAAAATGTATCCTTCTTTTTGAGTTTTAAGATATTTGTCAAAATTATTTTCCTTCAAAAATATCTATTTCCATTTTCTACTTATGGACTGATAAGTAGAAGTTCAGGTGGATTAGACCATCAAATTAAGACAATGTCAAAGAAAATAAGTTATATAATAAAACGCCATGGTTAAATCTTCCTAATTTCAAATTCCAGTGTCATAAAGCTGTTCTTTTAATTAAAAGCCTTAGCCAAAAAATGCTATATAACACCCATTAAATGGTGCTGTAAACAGAAATTGACTGAGATGTATAGAGACCAAGATTCCAGGGACCCAGATTTGAAGCTACAGCTGGTGTAATCAATAAATAAATGAAACAACAGTCATTAAAAGGAATACTGAATGATAATATTTTAAAACAGCCTCAATGTCACATTTAGGTGGTAGGAATCCACTTCCAAGGCCTTCAAATGGCTTTTTGTATGCTATCCAAAGAACTAATCCAAACTGTATATAGTGGTCATCAAGAAAGAAATAACACCACACTCTGAGAAAATATGTTCAAATACCATTTTCTCTAATATACAATGGAAACTATGCAAAAAAACTCAGGATAGAAATTACCCGAATACATTCACTTAGTTATACATCAGACATAACAGTAATTTTTTAAAAATTGGATCAGTTGGGACTATTTAGCCTGTAAGTCATACACACTCAGTTTGAACTATCTTAAGCAAAAGGATGAGATTATTGAAAGGATGATGAATATCAGTCTGAGAGAAAAGTTGACCAATCAAGATATGGGAAGGGAAGGTATATGTCTTGGACTTTGGAACTAATAGAACCAGGGCTTGGAGATTGATGACTTTTCTATTTATGTTTAGACTCTACTTCTATTTCCTTCCATGTTCTCTCTTGCTGAAGACTGGCTTTCTTCTCGTGAAATATATGACTGCTGTATTTCCTGAAGCTTTCTGTCTCTTCTTTACACAATAGAAAGAGACTGTTTTCTTTTGGTTCTATATTCAGAAGTTTTACAGAAGGAACAAATGTCTGCCCCTGGACCAAGCGATTGCAGCCAGGTGAAAGGGAGCTTTTTGTAATGTGGTTGCTCGGGGTGCCTGGGTGGCTCATTCAGTTAAGCGTCTGACTCTTGTTTTTGGCTCAGGTCATGATCTCAGGGTCATGAGTTCGAGCCCCGCATTGGGCTCAGTGTTCAACAAGGAGCCTGCTTGAGATTCTCTCTCTCCCTCTGCTCCTCCCCCTGTTCACGCTCTCTGTCTCTCTCTCTTCTAAATAAATAAAATCTGTAATAAGGCTGCTCACACAACAGCTTTGAAGATGGATTGAGGGACAGGGAAGGGATTCCAACTATGCAGAAAATTCCACAGGTGACCATGCACTACTTTCTCCAAGGCCATGAGTGGGAAAACATTCATAGTAAGATACATTTACAGGGTTTAAATGTCAGTCTATAAAACAAGGTATAATTGAACCAGTTTAGATTACATTGTTTAGATGCCAAGAATATCCAAGGATGTTTGTTGCATAAGTCACATGGAGGTGTATTTTCTATTTTAAAATGCAAATAAAGGATTCTTTTAAAACATTATGAGTCCTGTTGAATTTGATGAAAGCACTTGTGAAGTCCTATATTTTCTATCTTTAAGGCTGGCTGGTTGGGAGGATGGAGTTACCTTTTAGTCAAGGGAACAAAGAGCTCAGGTTTAGTAGGTCTCCAATAAGGAAGAGTTTATGGGCAGTAAAATGTGGGAAAGGAATATACACAGACACATTTACCAGCCACTTCAATATGTGCCCCTGAGTACTTGCCAAAGATGAGCATATTGTTCTCAAAAAGTACCTAATCTATATAGGGAGGAAGATACATACACAATTGATTGCATCTAAATGATGTATACAACTTTCTCTTGATTTTCTTCCTTTTTCTCATCTTTTGTGGGATCCTCTCCAGGTGTTTATCTCTTAATTGTTTAAAAAATAAATAACCCATACAGATCATATGTAGCTTTAAAAAAATTAAACCAGATTCTAACTGCGGACTCTAGGGATGCTCATTACATGGTCTGAAGTTACCTCAGGAATCTGTATTTTATAAATCTATCCCAGATATTTCTGATATGCACACCTGTTAAGAAACCAACGGTATTGATTTTGAGATTTGCCTGCGTCCTTATTTTCTTTGTACTCTGCATATTCTTCTTTGATAATTACATATAATCCCATGTCTTTATCTGTTATCCTATAATGAAGAAGCATAAATTTATATTTTCAGTCTGGACCTGTTATTCAGACAAGTGCATTCAACTGGACAGCTCTACTTGCAAGTTCCACAAGCACCTCACACTCAACACGTCCAAAATTAAATTCCTCATCTCCACCCATGTATCCCAACCAGTTCTTTCCATATTTCCTGTCTTGGTACTATTAACATTCACCTAAAATTTCCTGCCAGAAACCTGGCATGCTTCCTCACTTATTTCTCTCCATTTTCACTCGATGCCTTGGTTCAGACGCTTATCATACCTCTAATGATGCGGCTACCTACTACCTGGCCCTGCCTACAGTCCACTCCAGAATACTGCCAGAATGGCCTTGCTAAATGAACATCAGCTCACACAACTCCTTGCTTAAAACCCTTCAACGACCTCTTGTATCTTCAAGACAAAATTAAAGTGCATTTGCATAATAGACAGGGTCCTCCCCGCCTTACCTACAGTTTTTGCTTATTTTTCATTTGACTAGAATGTGGGGTTTTTTAAGACATTAGTTTAGCTTGCCTTGTTGATAATTATTATATATCCTAAATCTGAAATAGGCTTGGAGTATTGCTGGTGTCAACAACATATTTGTTGAGTGGATTAATGTGTAAGCAAAAGAATGAAAGTATTTGATCTCCAAAAACATTTTGGCTTTGTCCTTTGCTGTATTTATACGGAGCTACTGCAGTTGCAGGTACAAGCCATGAGGCTGCAGAATAACCTCTCTTTCAAACTGCTTTGTCTCCTTTTGGGAATTCTTCCTACCTCTCCAATTTTCCTTCTCTTTCACTATCTCCCCACAATGTGAACTCACACACACACACACACACACACACACAGAGGCACAGACACATATGCACAAACAAGCATATACACTCACATCCACATCCATATTTGTCCTTAGCTAACTCCAGCACTTTCACTTTTTTTGGTAAGTATACTGTCACTTGTGCAGAAGGTAATCCTAGAAATAATAAAAGAAAGGAAGTTAAGAAATCATATCATATTTAATTAAAACATTAATAAATTCAATTAATTATGGTTCTCCAAAAATTGAAAAGAGAAATGAAAAAGGTGTGTAGAGTGAAAGATGGATACCTAAGAATTTTTTTTTTTTTTTAGAATTCTTTACAGGAAGCAAAATAAATTAAAAAGAATAAGAAGAAGTGAAATGACAAAAGGAAATATAATAATAATGTTATAATATTAAAAATACTCCCTATTTCTTTAATGAGAACTCATGATATGCCAGCAACTGCACTGAGATCAGGGCTTTAGACAGTTAGAAATCAAGTGAAAATAGATCATGGAGTTTCTGGTGCCCATTGAATTATGTATTATTTATTGAAGCATGAGATGAGCAGGGTGGCTTCTAGAGGGGGTCCATGTGGCCACAATTCTGGGTTCTACCATTCATTCAATAGGTGAACTTCAGCAAGTTATTTAATCTTTCTGTGCCTCAGTGTATGTCCTCATTAGGAAACAAAAGGAGTATCTACCATATAGGGTTGTAAGGATTCCATTTACATACATATGAGAACAGTGTGCCTGATAAATATTTTAAGTATTACTACTACTACTACTACTACTACTACATCTTCCACAGACAGAGTAGACATCCCCCCTCATGATAAGTATGTTCATGTCCCATGAAATGTCTTGGCTGACTTAGCGGCCAGCTTTCATGAGTTCCAGGAGGAAGAGGAAGTTCATGTGGAATCAATGTAGAATATTACAAAGGTTAGTTCATTTGTATTTCAGTGTTAACAAGATTTTTTAAAAATGGGAGGAATTGAGAGCAGATAACATTCTGCCAGATTTGTTTTGAAACACAAGTGTTCTGCTTAAGTAGGTTTAAAAAAATAAATAATGGTTCTAAAATTACATGTTTATTACAGAAAACATGAACAATAAAGCATGTTTAAAAAGTACTCATATCTTACTAACCAGTGTTAACCCTCAGGATTTCTGTACAGTTATTCTCCATCATATTTTTGTGTCTAACAGTTTACATGTTTAAAGACTCTCCCATAAATAATTCCAGTTAGCCAGTGAGTCTCAAAACATGCTTGTGCATTTGTGTGTGTGCGTATGTGTGTTTGTGTGCATATGTGCAGAGGAAGAGGGCTGAGGGAAATGTAGTCTTTAATAGAAACTGTAGCTTGAAAAAATCCCCAAGTATTTCAGTCTTCAGGGCAAGATTCTCCTCTGTGGGGGGAAATTTATATTAGTACGTATCTTTCCATCTGGGCATATTATCTTACATAGTTAGGATCAAACTGCATTTTAATTTTGTATCTTTCTTTTTTTCTACTCTAGCTTTTCCTCATAAGTATTTCCATCAATAAAAATAAAACTCTTTATGTACATAACTTTAAATAGCTTCATTAAAGACCATGCTGGGCTGGGAAATTGAACATATAGGTTGTATGAGTCTAAAGCCCATAAACTGTGAAATCTGATGTGTTCAGCCCCACAAAATCCCATATGTCTGTGTGTCTTAGTCCTGCAAACACCTACTATTCCTCCAGTGGTGAGGAATTAGCAGAGGAGTAATAAAAATGAATTTAATGATATCCATTTTAAGGCCATCAGGCATGAGAAAATAGACAAAAAGATTAATTTTATGACACCTTTATCTATATGAAATAAATTTTCAAACAAGTGCACCTGGCTTGAAATATTTATCAGGTAGAGGCTGAGCTGGTGATATTTTATCTAGTTCTTTGACTTGGTAGGACAGAAGTGTGGAGGGACATGGCTAGATGCCTAATTAAATACGGTAGTGGGGAACCTGAAGTCTACTTGACTCTATTCTTTCAGCTGTCCTGTACTTTAAAAGTCATGAAAGCTGAGAAGACCACATATAGACCTTGACATATTGGTGGTGGCAGTGGAAAAAACAAGGATAACAATGAGAAACAGTAAGAGCAATGATGAAAAAAAATGGAGCCACATTGCTTTAGAAAGGTTCTTCATACCCATTGTGTGGCCATAGCATAATTTACTTTCTTAAATTGTTTAAATAGTATAGGATGTATGGGTGGTTTTCAAATTTTTTCTATTAAAAATAATGATGTAAGTACATGAAAAGATGCCCAACATTACTAGTCATTAGGGAAATGCAAATAAAAGCACAATGAGGTATCACCTTATACTTGTTGGAATGGCCATCATCAAAAAGACAAGAGATAATAAATGCAGGCATGGAGGTGGAGAAAAGGAAACCCTTATGCACTGGTGGTAGGATTGTCAATTGGTACAGTCACTATGAAAAACAGTATGGCAGATCCTCAAAAAATTAAAAATAGAACAACCATATGACCCAGCAATTCCACTTGGAATATATCCAAAGGAAATGAAAACACTACCATGAAAAGATATCGGTACTCCCATGTTCATAGCAGCATTACTTACAATAGCCAAGACATGGAAACAACCAAATTGTCCATGGATAGATGAATGGATAAAGAATGGACACACACACACACAACACACACACACACTGGAATATCATTTAGCCATAAAAATGAGGAAATCCTGTCATTTGCAACAATATGGACGGATCTCGAGAGGGCATGATGCTAAGTGAAATAAATCAGACAGAGAAAGACAAACACTGTACGATCTCACTTATATGTGGAATCTAAAGATGTAATGTACATTAGTTAGGATTGTTGTATGATACATAGGAAAGTTGTTAAAAGAGTAAATCCTAAGAGTTCTTCACAAGGAAACATTTTTTTCTTTCTTTTGTTTTCTCTTTTTATTGTATCTATATGAGGTGATGCATGCTAACTAAACTTATTGTGGTAAGCATTTCACAATATATGTAAGTCAAACCATTATCCTGTACACCTTAAACTTACACAGTGATGTATGGCAATTATATCTCAATAAAACTGGAAAATAAAACAAAACAAAAAACAACAGAAAAGTAATTTTAATAGCTTATTAAATACTTATTATATACCAGACAATGTGTTACAAGTTTATTTATATTCTTTTGATTCTCTCAACATCTCTGTGAAGTGTCATGCCCATGATAAATGGAGATTTAGAGTTTTCATTACCATATCTGCCACACTGTTGGCCTGGAGCAGAGAGAGAGACTTTGAACCCATGTCAGATTGGTATACACTCTTTTTTTTTTTTAAGTTTTTTATTTTAATTACAGTATGGTTAACATGTTATATTGGTTTCAGGTGTACAATGCAGTGATTCAACAATTGTATACATTGCTCAGTGCTCAACATGATAAGTGTATTCCTTAATCCTCATCGCCTACTTCACCCCTCCTTCCTCCTTCCCTGCCTCTGGTAACTATCAGTTTGCTCTCTATAGTTAAGAGTTTATTTCTTGGTTTGTTTCTCTCTCTTTTTTTTCCTTTGCTCATTTGTTTTGTTTCTTAAATTCCACAAATGAGTGAAGTCATATGCTATTTGTCTTTCTCTAACTTATTTCACTTACCATTATACCCTGTGGTTCCATCCATGTCATTGCAAATGGCAAGATTTCATTCTTTTTTATGGCTGAATAATATTCCATTGTATATATAGAGAGATTGGCATACACTCTTATCTACCAATTGTATCACTGTTCTTTGGAAAAAGCCTATGTTATATAGCCTTTTCCAGGTTATAAAATGCTTCACATTCAAAAATATAATGATGTGATAAGTCTTTTAATGCTTAAATCTTTGAATAATGAGTTATCTCTTTGAGGTGAATAAGTCAAAAATATCTTAGCATATGTTGACAAGTGATATTCCAGAGTGTTTGGACCAATTTTCACTTCCCCACCAAATTGGGAGAGTGTCTATTTTTCTGTGCCTCCAAGAGAGATGTTTGGAAACAGAAAAATGCAAAGCAGTGAAATCATGTATGAATGATAATGGAAGGGAGATTAGCATTAAGATGGTAAATTAGTAAAGTATTTCACAAAGAAATATCAGAATAGCTTTACACAAATTGATAGACTTGAATATGGTATTGATGGATATGACAAGAGATAGAAGAAGAAGAAGGTACAGAAAATATTTGGAATATTTACTCAAGAAGTGCTCTTTAAAATTAATGCAAGATTCCAAGATATGAGTGACTAAGACTTGAAAGGAAAAAAAAAATGAATACCATCTTTGAGGTGAAAGGATTGGTATAAATGTAGATGTTGATAAATGGTAAGGGAGATAGAAAACAAACCAGAAGGATAATTTTTTTAGTTTAAATGCATTTTATTTTAGTTTATATGCATATTTTTTCTTAATCCTCAAAATAAGAAGAGGAAGAGAATAGGCAAACAGAAACAGACATTTGAGAGTACTAAGTTAATTAGCAATTCATAAGGAATGTGTGAAGGTTTTGCTGGAGTTGATCATGTGAACAGAACTTTAAATAGGTAGATACCATATAAGTAAAATATTTAAGATCAAATATGACAATGGATGTAAAAACACTCTGAAAAGTATAAAGCACCATGGAAATGTAATATATAGTTATTAGGTTATGACTCCTATCATTAGATCACAAGTTATTTGAGAAATAATTTGTTGGTACACTCCTCTGACTAATTTATCTTTCATTAAATCCAGAAAAATAATCAAAATGGAAGATATCATTTTACTAGTGGCCCAGGTTGTGTCATGAGGGAGTTTGTCATTAACCACGTTGTTTGCAAAGCAGTTCTGAATGTCAGCTTTCAGTGAGGGACAATTTCAACCATCATTGTTTAGACTAAATATGACCTGGTAAACTTTATCATATGTTAATGAGATTGGTCAAAAAAAGCAGTACTAGGAAGCTGAGCAGTTAAATCAGCTTCTAGAAAATGAGTCCTACTGTAGATAATAAATTTTATCATATTGTCCTATGTACTTACTGTAAACACGTGTGGTGTGGCTCTAAGTTTGTGAATAATGGCTTCATTTTAAAGTAATTAGGATTCAATGCCATTAACAGCAGGATGTCTGGATAATTATATTTTAGAATGAAATGTCTAAGAAAAGGCATTTCTGTTCTTATGACAATTATGCATGTGATTAATGGTATAAATGACAATATCCAATATACATAAAAATAGCAAAAATTAACTGTATCTATCATGAGCAACAGTATGAAAATTAGATGACATCAATAATCAGAGATAAAGAATGGCTCCTTTAATATTGTGTTTTTCAAGGCAGCACAAGTTAGGGCTGGGGCCTTGGGGATGGTTAGAGATGGTACCTCTGTCTGTCTTTCTAGAGTCTTAGTGAAGATTCATCAGTAACTATCACGTTCAATTATGTGCACTGTATAAATGCTCCAAAATTTTAAAGATGCTTGAAAGCTAAAGGAACATCTGAGGCACCAATTTTGAAAATTGTCATATGCAACTCCTTTCAGAAGGAAGATCATTTCTAGATTTTATCGTATTTTTACATGTTGGGGTTAATACAGAGCATGAAATCAGCCATAATACCTGGTTTGCTAAAATGTAACACAGAGGCCACTGGGGGCAAGGGAGGGTTTTGGAGAAGGGCATGGGCCTTTGGAATGCTGGGGCCACCACTCCGCTGTTGGAATGTCGTGGGGAGTTACCTTCCCCGAAGCTCTCTTAGCCCAAATGGCTGCCCTGTGATCTAAGAGATGTAAGCGTTGTCCCTTAAGCTATGTTTAGTAGAACACACAGATTAGCATATCTTATCTTTCCCATAAATCCTCTCAGTTTCAGTAAGACCCCTTGTCACACATCCCGTGCTTGAGAAACAGTGATAGGGATATCCTGAAGGACCAATAAAAGCGGCAGCGAAGAAGAGCACAGGGTCTTTGTCTCTGAGCGTTGACCTCCTGGCCTTCTCTTTTTCACGGCCAAGTCTAGAGTCATCTTTCATCCATCGGTACAGGGATTGCTGGCCATTCCCGGCATTTACGGGGGGGTGCTCTGGAACATCTCCCTATATGGTGGGTAATGGGACTGCTCTAAGGCAGGGTACACACCACCAGGCTTCAGTTCCAGGATTAAGGCATTTTTCTACAGTCAGAAACTTCTGCTGGTCTCCAAAGCCAATGGCTTGCATTTCGTTTTTTTTTCTTTTATTGACATATTTGGTTCTTCTTCACCCCCTTCCTACATTTCCCCTCACACAGCCTTGCACATACATACACATGCACATACACGAATATCTGAGTTCTACTTATTTTGTTTTCTTTAGTGTTGTTATAAAATTTGATAAAGACTCTCATCTTTACTTCCATTAAAAAAAAAAAAAATCCTCCCCAGGGTGCCTGGGTGGCTCAGTCAGCTAAGCCTCCGAATCTTGATTTCGGCTCAGGTCATGATCCTTGCTCAGTGGGAAGTCTGCTGGAGATATTCTCTCTCCCTCTCCCTCTGCCCCTCCCCCCTGCTCCTGTGTTCTCTCGTTCTCTTTCTCTAAAATGAACTAAAAAATATTAAAAAAATACTTCCTGTAGAGGTGTCTTGTAGCTATTCATTCAGCCTTGCAAATCATACATATATATTTTACTGTCTCTATGTACTAGACACCTATCAATTTCTTTTTTTAAAAAAGATTTTATTTGTTTATTTGTTTGAGAGAGAGACAGAGAGAGCAGGCGAGTGGGGGGAGGGGCAAGGAAGAGAGAGAGGGAGAGAATCCCAAGCAGACTCTGCTGAGCACAGAGCCAGTCCGACGTGGGGCTCCATCTCATGACCCTGAGATCATGACCTGAGCCAAAACCAGGAGTGGGAGGCTCAACTGACTGAGCACCCAGGCACCCCTATCAATTTCTTTATACTAAGCACTTCCTCTCTTATTTCTCTGCCGTGTTATTAGTTCTATTTCTAATAGTCCTTAAAATACTTGTTATTGTGGAAAAATTTAAAACACATATAAAACAGAGAACAGTATAATAATATGCTTCCATGTGGCTATCCCTCAGTTTAAACTATTCTCAATTCATTTCCTTCCCTACCTCTAACTAATTACATTCTTCCATTGGATTATTTTTATGCAAATCCAAGGCTTCCTATGATTTCATTCATAAATACTGTTGCATGTATCTTTAAAATATAAAAATAATGATTGGGGTGCCTGGGTGGCTCAGTCAGTTAAATGTCCACCTGTTGATCTCAACTTAGGTGTTGATCTCAGGGTAGTGAGTTCAAACCCTGTGTTGGGCTCCACAGTGGGTGTGGAGCCTACTTAAAAAAAAAATAAAAAATATATAAAAAATATAAAAATAATTATTTAAAAACATGATAATACAATCATCTCATATATTAAGTCAAACTATCCCCTGAATTTTCCATTCTATCTTAAAATATTCAGACTAAACTCACTGCTTTATCTTCCTATAGGCATAATCAAAAAACAACAAAAAACCTGTCTGTGTTCCCACACTACTATCCTTAAAATAATATCATTCTCTTTTTTTCTTATTTTCACTTGTTATTAATTAAAACTTAGGTACCTAATTATCTCAGATTCTTTAGCTTTCCTTGAGGTACGTAATTTTATTTTGGTCTTGAGGACAATCATAGGAACTAGCCAGGCAGACAGAGGGGAAAGGGCATTCCAGGCAATAGAAATAGTATGGAAAAATAAGCAGAAGCATATAAAGTATGATTTGAGTTAGATTAAGTCCAGCAATTTCTATACTGCCAGAACCCAAGAGGGCCGGTAGGGATTCACAGAGGATAAGGCTGTAAAAGAAAGCAGAGCCCGACTTCTGTATCATGTATGCAAGTGTTGACCTTTTCCAAGGGGGTGAAACAACCTGCCTGAGGGATATAGTCAGGAGAGTAATCTGATAAAATCAGAATTTTATGGGGACACAATTGAAACAATGTGAAAAATGTATTTGCAAGGGGGCATTTCTGGAGGCAAGTACACAAGAGCCTACTGCAACAGTTAGAGTCAAAGAAACTAGGGTCCTGCAATAATCTAAGGTAAAGATGATAAAGAGGGACAGACTTCAGCTAGGGGATCATGCTAGAAAACATTGATGGGGATTAAAGCGGGAAAATCTTTGCAGACTTCAGAGTTTGGGTTAACTGGAAAGATTTTGCTGCTATTAAACATAGGGGACTAGAATAACAGATTGAAGTAGGAGCACTGGGAAAGGACACAGGGAAAGTTGATGGTTCTAACTTGGGACTCTTTGGGTTGAAGGATCCTGTGGGATACTCATTGAGAAATATGAAGTAGGCAGTTAAATTAATCCAGAGCTCAGGGATGAGGTCTCTACTGGGGACTGACATGGGGAGTTAATGATGTTTGGTTGGTGTGGAGGCCTTGAAAATGCACCTGGCTGAGCACCAGAAGGGCCCCAGCTGCTGAACTTTGAAATTCTTTGCCCAGGCTGAGGCCACACCCACCGCTACTGTGCCAATGATTGAGCAGAGAGACCAAGATGGCAGACCCACTCTTGGGAGAGCCTTGTCCACCAGCTTCCGCTAAAGGAGTCCCTTTGGCACTTGGCAAACCTTTCTTAAATGTCATGTCAGTCTAGGAAGCTTTCCACTCAACCTTTCTCCCAGCCTTCTCTGGTTTCTCGTTTCCTCTCTCTGCAGCCTCCTACCCCCATTCAGCATTTCCCTTAATAAAATCCATGCTTGTTTAATCCCATCTTGCTGGCATCTGCTTCTCAGAGGACCCTGATGAACACAGTGGGTGGTTGAAGTTATGATGGTGCATAGAGTGTAAAAAGAACATCCACCAACCTGAACAACTCAAGGGATAACTGGAAGAGGAGAGTCACACAGAGGCTGAGGAAGTTTGAGACTAACTGGACAGGTTTTAGCCCAGGCATTCTTTAAAATAGAAATAGAGTAGTGTATCCAGGTCCTTGGCCTGTTAATCCCACCATGTCTCTCATTCCTGTTATGTTTGTCCAGAAATCAAAATAAAAGCTGTAAGGGGCATCTCTTTCTGGAACATTCAGTCTAATAGTGACTGTCAATTCTTCCCTACTTCCCTTATATAAGTGGAGTACTCTAGAACCACTACTCTTGGTTAAATCAATCCCCCTATATCTTACACTGTTCATAAAATGCTGCCTTTTACTTCCTTCCTTCATGGAAAAATTCCAAAGTGTAGCCATCATAGGTCTTTAATTAAGGTTAAACTTATAATATATAGTACCACCCATTACAAATTGACCATTTATCCTGTGCCAGGCATTGTGCTACTTGCTTGGTATATTTTATGTTATTAATCCTTTAACAATTCAGTAAGAAAATGATTATATTCAACTTCAATAGATGGGAACAATTACCTGAAGTTTCTTTGTTGAAAGAGTGGCAGTCAAATGCAAACAAACCCTGATTCAGAGACAGGGTTCTTTAAAACTTTCACTGCCCCTTCTTTGTTCACCAGCACTACTCACACCCTGGGCATGTGGGTGGGGTTGTCATTGTGATTGGATCTCCTTCCAACCTTCCTTCTCTGAGATTCATCCCTCTTCCTAGTATCATCCACCAACCTTTGCCTTGTCTGAGATGACAAATTCACTCTTGATATTTCCCTTACTTTTAATTGTACTTTCTCTGGAATCATAAACTATAAATATTGATTATAACTATCAATATCTCTTATTTTATCCTTCTTAACAACCTGCCCTTTAGTCTCCTCAAGATCTTGATTATGTGGATTTATTCTGTTCTTCTTGTCTACGAAGACATATTCTGTTCTTCTTGTCTATGTCATTCATTTTCCAAAATGCCATTGGTATTCTGTTCTTACACAACTTCTTCTTAAGAGATTCATCAGTGTATAAAGTCTGCCTGACTTAAAGAAAGTCAAGATACCATCAACAGCTATTTTTTCATAAAACTTGATCAGCATTTACATGGAGGAGGTGGTGTGAAATGATAGAGTTTATCAAGAATCAAATAGTCTGGTCAAATAGTAATTCTTAATTTGACTATTCAAGGCAATGAAGGGAAGAAGGAAAATGAATAAATGTATTCTAAATCCTTTTTAACACATTATTATTTATAAATACACTGAAATAATAATGGCCACGATTTCAACTGACTCATCAGGTCTTTATAAAATATGGAAGTTATATGGAGTAGGAGAAGTATGTTCCCCTATACATGGTACATATGTATGTAGTTGTATTATATATCCTCTACTTTATTAGCCTATCTAAGCTACAATCTATTTACAATGGATTAAGCTAACTGCAATGGGTTGCAAAGATATTCAAATAAAAGTTCTGTGTTAAGAACAATTGGTTTTCACTAGGAGAGGCTAACTTGGCTTTTTTTCCAAGAGGTTTTACAGTTTACATACCAAGAGGTTTATTTGTTATGGTCTGGGGTCTAGCCTTTATTTAGCATGTCAGTAAATCGGATCTTTCAGTCTTGAGTATATATCCATTTTCACTGATAGACTCCCATTGGCTAAGCTGTGGAAATGACGTATAAAATAAAGTCACTTTATTAATATTTACTCAGTAGCATAATTATCAATGTAGTAAGCAAAGAAGCCAAATTTTAGTCAGAATATTAATTGCTAACCATGGAGGAAAACAAAAAAGAGATTTAATGAAAGGATTTACTTAATAACATCTGTTTACAGCGATTTAATGCATCTGCCTCCAACAAGGACGTCAGGAACTGAGGCGTTTGGTCCCCAGCAAGACACTCTCTTGCCTGCAGAGTGCCTGGATGAGCACTGTCTACATTTTCCTCAGTGACTTTCCTGTTTCTACATTTTTATTGCTGCTCAAAACTATATCCTTCCAATCAAAAGAATTTTTCTTTAAACATGATAATATAACCGAGATGTCATGTACAGCATCCCTGCCCCTTGAGATCTAGATAAAACTGCTTTTGAAACTTGTATTTCTGGAGTTTGTCAGAGTCCATAGACTTCCCTGAGATTTCCATGCATTCCCAGAGGATAGTTATTATTTTAGATTCCTCTGCCATTGTACTCCTGCTTCTCTTGTACTCCCCACGTGTTTCCTTCTCTTTCGTGCATTTGTTCAGATGTGATAATCTGCCCTTCATAATTTCACACACATATGCACATTTCTACTTGCAGACAGCATCAATGATTATAGTAGATTTTACTGGAGCATTGGAGGTCTATGGGAGTCTTCATACTGGGATGTTTGCTTCGTGCCACATAGCAAACTCCTTGTAAAATCTCTGCTAGATGGCCCTGACTCCCAGAATGACTTTTAGTCATGCTGTTACTGTGGTTTTCTCCCCTGGATCTTTCTCTCTGGGTAAGGCTGACCTCATTTGCTCCTCCTCCTCGTCTGCCTCCTCGTCCTCCTCGTCCTCCTCGTCCTCGTCCTCCTCCTCGTCCTCGTTCCTCCTCCTCGTCCTCCTCGTCCTCCTCCTCCTCCTTCTTCTTCTTCTTCTTCTCCTTCTTCTCCTTCTTCTTCTTCTTCTTCTCCTCCTCCTCCTCCTCCTTCTTCTCTTCTGTCTCCTTGATTCTTTCCCTCTAAACTGCCTTCTATAATCCAAAATCTTCCTATGGCATGCAGAGGATATAATCTGTATCCCATTTTCCCCAAACTCGCACTGTCCAGCCTTTCAAGTAGCTTGAGAGACAAGGGGGTCTCAACATTTACAGGATTTATCCTAAGAAAGCAATTGTATTTTTAAAATAACAGTTAAAAGTATTCATTCACTGCAATACCAAATCTTGAAAGATGGGGAACTTTTCTGGTTTTTAAGATGACTTCATGCATCCATGAAGTGTTAATCTTTTCAACGTAATTTCAGAGGAGAATATCATATCAGTAAGACATTTCTCTGTCACCTCTGTGTACTGCCTACAGTTTGAATCAAAACCTAAACAGAAAATGCCAACAGTGAAAATCAAGGGTAAAAAATCAATGACAACCCAGTGAAAACAGGTATTTACTTCTTGACAAATACCATTTTATGTAATGTCTCAACATCTGGAAACAAACTATATCTATACATTTGTATTACTATTGGGTCTTTATGGATGGGAATATTTAATCTAATCAACATAACTAAAAAGTTCTAACTATAGTATGGAGAATTTCAATGTGTAGAAAACCATCATCCAAATCAATCAAATGCTCTTTGAAATTTTAATGTTTCAAGTTTTTTTTCCCCCTTCTAGTGATTGGAGATATCTTTTCAAACAAAATATGCCCAGTGAGTCAGCTTTAGTTAATTGATTTATGATTTAATGACTTTTAACAGGCCATATTGCTTTATTCACTTCAATAATTTTACTTTTACTTAATTGCATCATTCCTTTTTTAGTTGCTAGCTGTTACCTAAGCTTTAAAATTATGATAATAATACTGCATAGAACCATCTATTGAAACACCAGAAAAGTCTTACAAGTTTTAAGAAGCCCTAAAGAAATTTTCTTTCTGGAACATACCCTGGATAGTCACTTATCCTAACTCCTGTTTGTTTGCTTGCTGTTTTCCCAAAGTCATCTTAGCTAAAAGCTATGAAGCACTTAGCATTTTAGAGTTCCTAGCTCCACTCCTCTAACACTTGCCACCAAGAATCCTGCCAACTAAAATCAGTGTGTGCATTCTGGTCCTTTTGTCATACTTGACAGCCATAGAGCAATTTGAAGTCATAGGTAAGAAACAATGATGTGGTGCAATCAATCAGAAAATTATCAGAAAATTTTAAAATAATTCCGTCTCTTTTGTAAAAAATAGGATAGGGACTGTGTCATACCTTACCGGCTCAATCCAGGCTTCCTGGATTCAAATCTCATCTTAGCTGTTTATCACTTTTCGACTTGGGATAACTTAGCAAAATCCTTTGTGTCTTAGTCTTCTCCCATGAGAAAAGGGAGAGTTCTGATACCTACTTCATAAATTTGTGATGAAGATTAAATAAACTGATATATGCAAAGTGCTTAGTAAAGTGCCCAGCATACAGTAAGCACTATACATATAGTAGTTGCCATTATTTTTCAATTGTTAATGATTAGTACAATTCTTGGAATATAGTAGGTGCTTATTAATGTTTAGTGAGTGTATACCTTTTGAATTACATATTTAAAAGGCCTGAATGTTCCATGGAACAAACTCAACTTGGTGGGAGCTAGTCTATAATTAGACAATGAACTGACACCTATTATACCTCAATATATTAATAAAACAATGTCTAGAAGAAAGTTACTATTAAGTTAGGATCTTTTATTTTTGTTACCCATAATAGTTAAAAAAATAAGTAATCAATAGACCTAGGTGATTCTTTAGGGAACAGTACAGTAGAACATGCTATTGGCATAGGATTAAGCACCAGAAAGTGCAAATACAATATGACTTTTTTGTAGTAATGAGATATAAGTCTTTTATAATTAGGGTGACCGTATAATTTATTATCCCAAGTGTGACAATTTAGAGTGAAAGAATCTATTTCATTACGCACTTATTGATAAGGTCATTAAGTTTGCTAACCATCCATTCACAATATTTTTTTCCAAATATCAGTTATAATGATACGTTGGGTACATAGGGAGGCGTGACACTTGTATTTGCCCAAGTACAGAAAATTATTTAGGCATAAGAAAATAACCTATCAGTTGTTCTTTCATGGAATATTACAGGTGCTCTGAGACAGAATTAATGTATCTCCAAAGACACTTCACTTAGGAAGCATTTCTTGGGCCACGAGAATCGTACTCTTATACAGAACCCACAGTTTACTTCCAATATCCCAGAGTGGCATAGCCAGTATATTCACCACTGGTGAACCAGAATAATGGCATCTCAAGCTGTGCAGGAAAAAGAGTTGCCCAGAAACCCAGTGCTCAGAGGTGGCTCTGGTTATGGAATCTGCTTTGGTCCCAGCAATCTACAGTCACTCTCTCCATAATTGACAGCCCAAACTACTTATCAGAGGGTAGTTTTTGTTTGAGGACTATAGTGATAACCAACCCATGAACTGTGCTACAGTCTGTTGGGGATTCTGGGTTTTTGTTTGTTTATTTGCTTATTTGTTTATTTCACAGTAAAATAAAGCCTAGAGGAAGATAGAAGACAATTTATTGTTTTACTTTAATGATTAAATAAAACTGACATCTAGAGGCACTAATTAATTTATTCACTTAGAGGTTATTGGGAGAATGTAATTTTATTTTCTTTCTGAAATCTTATTTTATATGTGTGTGTATGTTTATGTGTATGTGTGTGTGTGCATTTCCCTTACAGAAAAATGTATAATATATTATTATTTGTCTATAATTCTTATCCTCGGACCAGTTATAAGCTCCATGAGGGCAAGGGCTAGGTCAACTATATAAAAATAATCTTTTTGTCCTTAGCATGGTGTTTTCTTTACAGTAGGTAGTAAATGTATATCTGTTGATTAAATGTACAGATCTAGTATCATTTAGTAGTATGGCATTATGAAATATGTACATTCCTATGAAACTATCCCACGCTATAATTGAATTAGCAGTGCTTGATTAGAGTGAAAGCAGTGATAGGGTGTAGACTTCTTTGATCCTAGCTTTGTAAGGATTATGAAGCAGGGATGCAGCATGGAGAATCTTCACTCTCTTCCAACACCCAGGTTGCAATGTATCTGAAAAGTTCATTTTTTCACTAAATGGATTTATTCAGGAAGTAAGACTCTTCTTACTGTCTATTCTTTTTGTCATACTTTACCCTGTGCTCCAAAGTTCCTTGAATATTCCTCTATGATCCCTCAAAAATTAATTACACCTTCCCTATAGGAAGGTCTTCAAGAAGGTTTTAAACTGACATGACTTCCTCTTGATATATAGGGCCATTTTTAAGATACCTTCTTTGCTTATAATTTATAAGGTACCCCTTCAATGATTAGGTTAGAAAGACTAGCATGAGGTAAACTATTTAAAAACAAACAAAAGAAGAGTACAACTTTACTGAGACCAAATTAATTCTAGGTGTTATTTTCTTTAACTGAATCAAGAAACAAATGGAAGTTTATTAAACAAAATACTGAATAATCATTAGAAGCTAAACATATCTATTTTTAAAGCTATTGAACTTTAAATAATAATAATAATAATAATAATAATAATAATAATAATAGTAAAGGGAGAGTCAAGCCATAACTGAACAGATACCTCATTTGGTTCAAGCTCCTGATAATTAGTGGGACTTAAATCTTCCTGGCACACCTCAGCATGTTTAATCACAAGCATCCAGTATTTATAGCTCTTATTTTCACCCAGCCTCTGCCTCTTTGGTTTCATTAGCATGCATTACTCTCCAGGATATTTGGGCTGAGTTTTAAGAGCATTGCCAAATGAGTCAGGATTAAAGCATTTAATAGATTCAATTCACTGTTAGTTATATATATATAGTTATGCCCAGGTTTGGGTCATGGAAACACCTTTTCTTTAACATGCTGTGGTAGTGTGGCTGTCTTGGAATTTTGCAGATTCATTTTGGATTGTGAAATATTAAAAGGGAAAATATCCTTAGCATGGAGAATGACACAAAAAAGACAATCAGTAAATGATAACTGAAGTGATACATATGAATAAAAATAAAGACCTAAAAATCTTAAATATAAAGGAATAAATATAACCATAACCATATATATCAAAAGTTCCCAGTCCTTGCAGCACAATCTAGAGGCATACAGGGAGCGAGTGCACCCAGATGGCTCGGGCAAAGCCATAGAACACTTGAGGGGTGCATTTGTCTCCCCTAGTTGACTTCTTCATTCAGCACATCTTCTTTTTCTTTTGATTCTTCTTTTAAAAAAAAAAAATACTACTGCTTTTTAGAGCAATTTAAGGTTCACAGCAAAATTAAGGGGAAGGTACAGAGATTTCCTATATACTCTCTGCCCCCACACATATATAGCCACCCTAATTACCAACATCCTCCACTAGAATGGTACCTTTGTTATAATTGAGGAGCCTAAATTGACACATCATTATCACCCCAAAGTTCTTAGTTTCCATTAGGGTTCACTCTTAGTTTGGGGTACTCTATGGGTTTTGACAAATGTAAAATGACATGCATCCATCATTACAGTATCATACAGAATATTTTTGCTGCTCCCAAATCCTCTGTGCTCTGTCCTCCTCCATTCCTCTCTCATCTCCAACCTCTGACCATCACTGGTCTTTTTACTCTTGTCATAGTTCTGCCTTTTCCAGAATGTCATATAGTTGGAATCATATGGTATGTGGATTTTCACATTGTCTTTCACCTGGTACTATGCATTTAAAGTTCCTCCATGTTTTTCATGGTTTGAATTCATCCTTTTCATAGTATTCCATCATTTGGATGTACCACAGTTTATTTATTCATTCACCTACTCGAGGGGATCTTGGTTTTGCCCAAGTTTTGGCAATTATGAATAAAGCTGCTATAAGCATCTGTGTGCCCATTTTCGTGTGGACATAAGTTTTCAACTCCTTTTGGCAAATACCAAGAAGTGTGATTTGCTGGACCATATGGTAGAGTAGGTTTAGTTTTATAAGAAACCTCCAAACTGTTTCCCAAATGAACCAGGAGTGAATGAGAATTTCTGTTGTTCCATTTTCTTGTCAGCATTTGGCATTGTCACTGTTCTGGATTTGGGCCATTGTATTGGGTGTGCAGTGATATCTTATTATTGTTTTAATTTGTGCTTCCCTGATGACATATGATGTAGAATGTGTTTTCATATGCTTACCTGCCATCTCTGTATCTTCTTTGGTGAGGTGTTTGTTTAATGTCTTTGGCCCATTTTTTAAAATTTGTTTGTTTGCTCTCTTTTTGCTGAGTTTTAAGAATTCTTTGATATTTTGAATAATAGTCTTTTATCATATGTGTCTTTTGCACATATTTTCTCCCAGTCTGTAGCTTGTCTTCTCATTCTCTTAATATTGTCTTTTGCAAAGCAGAAATTTTTAAATTTAATAAACTCCTGTTTATCAACTATTTTTCATGGTTGCGCCTTTGAAGCTGTATCTAAAAAGTCCTTGCCATACCCAAAGTCATCTAGATTTTCTCCTATCAATCATTCTTTTTCAGGCCTTTACAAATCTCAAAATATCTCCCTTATTTCCTTTAGAGTCATCCCAGATTTCCTCCACAACATTCACCTTTCCAATGCCCCTTCAAGCTCTGTATGAGGTAATCAACAAATCCATGGTCATGTATTTAATGGCACTAGCTAGTTCATACAGTTGTCATGTCAGGCAATATATATTCATGTTAATAGGGATTATCTGGGGGTAAAAAATACCTTAAATGGGATGAGAAACTCTGGGCTGGTTATTGTAGGCAATAGGATAAAAAAGTAAGATTTTTGGAAGACAAACTTTTAAGAAACTGAAAAATAGTGTCATAAATGAATATTCCCACTTGTGAATATTGTAAGATTCCCCATTACCAAGAAGAAAAAAAGGTTGTCAATATTTATACATATTCAAAGAAAACTTATTAATGGATAAGAAAAAAACAAAGCAAAACCAAACCAAAAATAAAAAAAAACTTTCAGGAAACTAGGAAGAGAGGAGAATAATTTCAATTTGATAAACATCTACAAAAAACCCTACATCTAACGCCATGCATAATGTTGAATGACTGAATGATTTCCCCTTAATATACGGAATAAGGCAAGGATTTTCACTCTTACCATTGGTGTGCAACATAGTACTGGAAGTCCTAGCCTGGGCAATAAGGTATGAAAAGGTTATAAAAGATGTAGAGATGGGAAAGGAAGAAATAGACTCCCCCTATATGCAGGCAACCTATAGATTGTCTGTGTAAAAAATCCCAAGGATTCTATGAGAAAGGTCCTAGAACTAGTATATGCATTTAGCAAGATTACAGGATATAATGTCAACATATAAAAATCAGTTATAAATCTATATGTTAACATTAAAGACATATCAAAATTAAAAATGCAATGCCATTTATAATTGCTCAATGAGATGAATTACTTGGGTGTAATCTTAACAAAACATGTATATAGGACCTGTACTGTGAACACCATACAATGCTGATGAGGGAAATCTAAGAAGGTCTGCATAAATGGAGAAATACACTGTGTTTGTGGATTAGAAGACTTGGTAAAGATGTCACTTCTCCCCAAACTGATATACAGGGTCAACACAATTCCTATCAAAATCCCATCAAGATTTTTTGTAGATAGATGCAAGATTATTTCAGATATATCTAAATATACATATTTGTATAAAGCAAAAGAAATAGAATAGCTAAAACAATTTGAAAAAGAAGAATAAGTAGAAGGAATCAATCTACCTGATTTAAGAATTATTCTATATTTACTTATCAAAACAGTACGCTATAAGTAGAAGGACAGAAAAAAAGGTCAATGAAACAGAATAAAGAACCAACCCAGAAATAGACACACACAAATATGTCCACCTGATTTTGTTTTCACTCTACCCAGGGCACTTTTGACAATTCTCTATAAATATCCTTCTCTAAAACCGGCCCCCTCCAATTCTCCCTAATTTCTCACAGAATAAATGGTAAATGATGACCCTCCCTCTAAGTTCTTTTACAGCCCCAGAAACTATTCATCTGGATTCTGGAGTCTTGGACTCATTTAAAATGTACAGAGGCTCAATTATTATCTTTCCCTTATTTTGGACTTCTTTTCACACTGAACATCATTCTCCTGAGTGGAGCACCAACTAGGAGAGGCATGGTTTTCCCTCTGTCACTTAAAAATTTGGCATCGTCTTCCCAAGCACTAGATTAAGGTTTTCTTTATTTTCTTGCTCTATACATTTTTCTGAACAGCTTTATTTAAAAGAGGTATCATTTACTTTCCATACAAGTCACCATTTGAAGTATACAATTGTCTTAATCTGTTTGGGCTGCTATTAAAATACCATAGACTAGGTGGCTTACAAACAAGAGAAATTTATTTCTCACCGTTCTGGAGGCTGGCCGTCTGAGTTCAGGATGGTGGCATGATTGGGTTCTGGTGACAACCCTCTTCTTGGTTGTAGACTGCTGACTTTTCACTGTACCTTCACATTGGCAGAAAGAGAATCAGCTAGCTCTTTAGCCTCTTCTTATGAGAGCACTAATCCCATTCCTGAGGACTTCAACTTCAAGAACTAATTACCTCCCCAAGGCCTCACCTCCAAATACTATCACACTGGGGATTAGATTTTAACATATGAATTTTGGAGGACACAAACATTCAATCCACAAAAAAATCTAATGTATTTTTTTAGTATATTTAGACTATATTGCAACCATCACCACAATCTAATTTTAGAACATTTTTGTCCCTCCTGAAGAAATTGTGCACCCATTAGCAGTCAATTCTAAACACTCTTTTCAATATACATATTTTTATTGAAGGTAGGATGGGAATATCAAAGAGTTTTAACCATAAAAGACTCTTAACCATAAAAAATGTTAGGATAGATTTTTGAAGGAGAGCAGAATAGAATATGAATTCAAATGGAAAAATGGAAATCTATTAAAATTCTAAGTGTGGAAAAAATAGCTTTCCCATATTTTAAGTGAATAATGGTGGGTATTAAATGGTTATGACATTATGTTATGTTTTTATTGGATAATGGTTTAGTTTTAAAGTATTGATATTTTCAATATACAGAAAATTGTATTTTATGCAACTACCTAAATTTTTATATGTCAACTTAAAAAAGTATAAATGTGTAGTGAAATTTCAACATACTCTCAATTTTAATTTCTCCAGTGGCTGGGATTTTGGATATTTGTTTACAGGCTTATTTACCATCTGTATATCCTTTTCGGTGAAATGTTTCTTCATGTCTTTTGCTCATTTTCTAATTGGATTGCTTGATTTTTTTTATTATTAAGTTTTGAGAGTTATGTATACGTTTTAGATATTAGTCCTTTGTCAGATAAGCAGTTACAAATATATAAGCAAACTTTAAACTAAGTCTCCCATCTTATAGAAAAATCACTTAAAATGCATCAGACATTAAAATGTAAAACAGTGAGACTTTGGGAAAAAACACAGGAGAAAATCTTCAGTATCTAAGGTTAGGCAGAGAATTTTTAGACCTGACACCAAGAGCATGGAACCATAAAAAGGGAAATCAATATATTTGACTTCATCAAGATTAAAAACTTTTGCTCTGTAGTGACCCTGTCAACAAGATCAAAAGGCAAGTTACATATTGGGAGCCACTAGGCATAAATCTACTGCTGTGTTACAAAACAAGAAAGTTGTATTTTTACATACCTGAATTTGCGGATTGAGATTAATATCCTTTACGTAGCTAACAAGGCCCACGTCTATCCTGTTCATCACTGTATCCTCAGAGTCCATTACATACAGAGGGTTTAATAAATGTTCATGTGTTGAGTTTGTTGTCTGAAAAAAATGGGATAATGTAAGATAGAAGATTTGAGAGACTGTAATGAGAACAAAAGGAAGTGGTTTTGGTTTTTTGGAGAATTAATACCAAAAGTCCCTTGGTGGATGGGGACGCTCAGGCTTCATTTGAAGCCTTGTAGGGGGTCAGTTTTGGTAGGTAAGGCAATGATAGATTGTTTATTAAGAACTTTATTCTGGCTTGAATGAGGAGATTCAGGTTGAGGATGTTAGAGTTCACCCTTTGCAGTACACAGGTGAGGTGAGTCATGGAAAATGTGCACCCTTTGAGGCAGGCATGAAAGCTCCAAGAATTCCTTCCTGACCTCCCCCCTTCCTCCTCAATACACATAAGAGTAGAAATTGTAGCATGAAAGCTCAGTGATGGGAATGTGCACATGCCACGTCCTTCCACCCTCTCTCAGTCCTTATTGACTCTAGCAAGGTAGAGAGAAAATCTGAAAATGCTCTTCTGAACCCTAGGGAAGGGCAAGATGGTAGTTGAGAAATAAACACCCTGTTTCTATCAGGGCCACCTACGTGCAATGGTCTCAATCCTGTATGCATATTTAAACCCCAGGCCACACTCCACAAAGAGATTCTGATTTTATTGCCTGGGATGGGGGTCAGAGCATAATTTTTAGAAATGCCCCAGGTAATGATAATGTAGAGCTGAGTTAAGCATTACTGTCCAACAGCTGCTACACAGCAGGTGCTCTCACACCTAGGGCTTAATAGGGTTTGGCGGGAGAAGGGTGCAGTTGACCGTCAGAGGTAGCACCATCAGAGCCTTTAGATGACTGGCTTTGACAGTGCCAAAAATAAACAAGAGTTGTCCCAACTGTGGACACAGCAAGACAGAAGCCAACAGGGAGAAACCAACCTGCAGGAGGCACCTTGTGGGTCATGAGGACCAGAAGCTTCTTCCCCAGTGTCCCAAAGTTAAGGAAGGTTCCTTCACACTTAGTGCAATCCAGGAGAATGGGGGAGTGAAATGCGCAACATTTATTCTACAGAGGTTGGATTATATCATCAGGACACGGTTCAGAAAATTGGTAGACTCTATAGTATTTTTTCTTAAAATGCCATATTGACCCAATTTTGAGGACTTAGCTAGACACCAATTAGTTCTACTTCTTGAACAGCTGATTAAGTCCATACCCAACCCCTTCCCTTACACTCAGGGGCCACTACACCCCACTCTAGTCACCCTGGCTCAGGTACCAGATGACTAAGGCCAGCCCCAAAGCCCTGGAGCCAGTGAAATATTCAAATTAACCAATCCCCAGGAAGCCTGCAGAACCTAGCTAACCCCAACCCTCTTGCCATCTATCAGCTGCCCCCTACAGCTCCAGTTTGCTGTTACCCTGTCCCAAGGACAAAACTATGGCCTTACATGATAACCTTCATTCCTTCAGAGTCATGAATAACAGAGTTTTGCCTTTCATCTGTCTACATGTCATTTTTTGTGTCCTGCCACCAAAAGCAATTTTAAATCCTTTAAAACCCTTCGTTATGCTTAATGAACAAGATTAAGGATCCATCACTTTCCTCCTTTCCCCACTCGCTCCTCACATATGTTCACCTAAGTTCGGAAAACCGAAGTTAGGAGCAAAGATGAGTTCAGTTGCACAAATAAAGTGAATAAAATGACTTATCTCGTGTTTAGGTATACACAGAGTTTTCTAAATGAAGAAAACCATCATGCTGGCTGGTATCACTGGCAGTCGGCTAGAGATCCCACTTTCCTTCATGTGGCTCAACCAGTATCCTTATATTGTGGCAGCTGAGTCTTAAGAGCATAAATAGATGATTCAAGACTTCTTAAAGCCTAGGCCCAGAAGGCACATGGCCAAACTTTCATGACATTGTCTTGGTTGAAAAAGTTTACAGAGAGGCCACAATTCAAGAGGAAGGAAAATGCACTCTTTCTTAACAGAAGGAGTGCCAAATTACAAAAGGCATGTGAGATGGATGAGATTGTTAAGCTTGTCTTTGAAAACAATCTGCCCATGGGGTTAAGTTTTCTTATTTACAAAGTAAGTATTTGGATGAGTGTTATTTTAATAATTTCCAGCTAATACATTATGATTTAAAAACATAATTGAAATGATTATGGTTTTTGTGTCATTGCTTGTATTATATTTGATTTTAAATGGTGATACTTCTCATGTTGAGTTCTTAGGTATACAATTTCAGTTGTTATGGTGGGAGACTATATTGAAGATGAAGTTTCCAGGAATAGTAAAAATGGAAGGACTTCTTATATATAATGTGTAATAACCTCTATGTGCTGGTGAAGTTTGGTTATACTCTTAGATTTAGTCCTTACTCTCACTCTATGCTCCTCAAATGGCATTAAGTCTCATGGTTTTATTTATGATGACTCCTTACTGTAGGATTCACTAAGGCTCATCTGTGGGCCTGAGAAATCATTTTATTTTCATTTTCCTTCTTCAGCTCCCTGCTGGATATTTTTGCTTCAATATATTTAAAATTTTTAACTTGGAATGCACATAGAACCAAAGTCTAATTTTGCTCTCACCTTGTGAAAATTGAGTCTTCCCATTGACTTTCCACTTTTTGTTAGTGTTGTTTTAGTACCATTTAGCTACTCAATCTCAAAATTCAAGGTTTTTTTTTTTATCCTTCTTAGAATAAGAACTTCTTTGAACTCTCCATAACTAAATCTTCCCAAAATGTCATATTTAGTCTTCCCTTACAACTTCCATTGCTGATACACTTTTACTTTTGCAGTAATCTATGTAGTTTACATTATCAGTAACTTTGATTTAATTTTCTGCAATGACTTAACTAGTTTTCTAGCTTCTGTCCTTTTTCTTCTCCAATTTGTCCCAATACACCTCTTTTTTTTTTTAAGATTTATTTATTAGAGAGAGAGAAAGAGAGAGCACAAGCAGGCAGAGGGGCAAAGGGAGAGGGAAAGGCAGACTCCTTGCTGAACAAGGAGCCTGATGTGGGACTTGATCCCAGGACCCTGGGATCATGACCTGAGCCGAAGGCAGATGCTTAACCAACTGAGCCACCCAGGTGTCCCCACCTCTTTCAACAGTAAGTCTTTAATGGCTGCCTAACTCCTTAGTCTTATGTTTATAACCCTCCGCAGTTTGGCCCTAATATACCATTTCAATGTTTTCTCCCACTCCCTTTCTGTGCAAATCTTTTGCTCTTGCCTGATAGATCAAATTTCAGTCTCTCCTCAAAGGCTTGCAAATGCAGATTCTGAGCTATAGTCATGCCATTCCCTCTGCCCAAAGCATCCTCTTCATCCATCTGCATTCTGCTCTTCCTACAAGGCTCAACTTAATGCCCATGTAGCTGAAAATCCATTATTTTTATTTTCTATCGAGGGAATGAAAGTTTGCTATCTGTAATGGGTATGAAGAATAAAGGAATTGGTTTTTGGGGCAAGAATGGAGAGATCTTGACTCTAAGCTGTTTTCAGTGTAGTTAACTACTTGAAATACCAGCAACCTACCAAGAATGAACAAAGGACTTGGTTAGTTTCTCACCCAGGATTGACTAGCTTAGACTATGCTGATACTTGGAAATCGTGGTTTTATATACATCATCTGGTCATAAGTGTTGGTGGCTCTGTATTACTAGATAACTTGTTACATCAAATTTTCTTGTCTATGTTATTTGATTTTAAGGTCCTTGAGAGGTAAAGCCCATATCTTCTAACCTTTTTTGTCACCTTTTTTTTCTAGAAATTTATTTTACACGTTATAGTATATGCTATTAGATGCTTAAAATGTGCCACTCAAAAGATTATTTAGTACCCAGCAAACACTGGATAAATAATAAAATAAGAATACAACAATTTCTTTCAAAATTTCTTTGCAATTATAAAATAGCTTTGTTCTTTTGTCAACTGCCTTTATTAAATTATTTTTTATTGTGACCTAAGACCAGTACTCTTATTTTATCTAAACATGCTACATAAAAGTTGAGAATATAAGTTCAAATGATATGCTTGATCTTCATCAACATACTATATATTTAAAGACGCACTTTATACATTTTCTCCTCTGCACATATCATCGAACTATAAGCTTTTTAAAAAGTAACAGCATTAAGAAATGAATAATTTCCAAGAGATAAAAGTGACAGTACAGCCTAAAAATGACTAAAATTATTTTTCGGAAAGTCTTTTCCTACATCAATGAACATCTGTGTTTTTCTTATAGAGGATACCGGAGGATGAGTCTGTTCCTTTCGGAACAAAAATCACTCTATTTTCAGCTTTTTCTGACTTACCAATGTCAGAGCAGGCAGTCCTGGATTTCATGTGTGAAACATACATTATCATTAACAAATGAATGAGCAAGATTCAAATAATCAAGAAAGTGTCTTCCATAGAACTCACTTTAATGGAGTGAAAATGATTTTTGCAAGTACTGTCTTGCTTAGTGTGCAGTCCAGGGCACAAAGCCCATGTGTTGAATTATAAAAACCCAGTGATCTAGAAATGCAATGAGAGCACATAAATGAAAAGTGTGCCTTAGTGTAGCATAGAAAATACTCCCACACATAGCGTAGGAGAAGATATTTATGAAACAGATGATGTTTTAAATAGACATTTATAATTATAATTTTGAGGAATAATTGAGTGTTACAAAAAAATTTAAAGTTGCCTGTTCAGAAAAAAAAAAATGTATTTGAAATGGATTTGATTATGGCAATGAGAGTCTACCCCAGGATGATCATAGTTCTTCTTCAAAGATCTAAAATAAAAATTTTCTAATATGCAAATACTTCAACTTTAGTTTTTAAACAGAAGTAGAACACAAAGCATTTTGGATACCTCATTACAAAATTGCTTCCTCTTTGATTTTTGCATAACTAACCAGCTTTAGTTTACTAATAGGGGACTGACAGAACCCCCCATGTATTAATTGCTCTGATAGAATTGCTTGAAGGTAGATGTTAGCAACAAGTTTGAATTTAGAATGTAATTGGAAATGTCTTATAAATGTTGAGGTTCAAGTGTGTGTAATCTCCTTGATCTTGTATTTATTGGTCATGAAAGATTTTTTTCATCAATTACATGAATAAAACACTTACATACTTGCCATTTGATAGACAAACATTACATTTTCCAATATACTCAGTGATTTGGTGCATGGAAATTATAGCCTTCCTTTGTTTTTTGGTATCCTTTTCAATAGAGTGTGTTTGGATACTATGCTCTAAACTTTCTTTGAAGGAAGCTACTAGAAATAGCTTCTGAGTTAATTGTATTTTTGAAAAATGCATTTAATGCATCAATTCCCTAAATTAATACTACATGGAATTTAAGAGCAATTCTTTGTTAAATGCTTTAATTTCACTCATAACCTGCATGTGTGTATATGTATGTGTTATCTTTCTATAGATGTGTGGAAAATTAGAATTGCTGCATTGTTTTCACTTTGCACTTTGACTTACAAGGAGCTCAAGTAAAATTTAATATTTCAGTAAAGCAATATGAGTATTTTTATTACTTGAATGTTTGTGTTTTTCTTTCCTCCTGTTACAGACTTCTATGATTATTTGCATATTTTTTGGGTCACAGTCATTTATTTTTACTTATCTTTTGTCACATACATTTTTCTTACTTTTGTATCAGTGCTTTTGCGGACCATGTCAGGATACAAACAAGCTTGCAGCCCAACACAAATTGGTCATGGTAAACTCAGAGGCAGAAATTACTGAGAGTTGAGACAGGACCAAAAGGACCTGGAAAATGAATGTATGTTTTATATACAGATGGATATTGAGACCTCATACCACTAAAAACATGTATATTCAAATTATACATATTAATTAAGAGAAAAAGCAGGGGTGTTTCTTAAAATTCTAGGGACTATTCCAAAGAGTATGAGAACTCTGGACTCCACACAAAGAAAAGCTTAGGGATCAGTTTGGAGAAAGACATTGTAAACCGCAAAGTAAATTCTCATTTGCAAAAAAAAAAAAATTGTAATTTGAAAGTAAACTTTTAACTTTGTTGAAATGCAAGAAATAAAAACAAACAAAAATGCAGTGAGAATAAAAGGTACAGCACGGGGAATATAGTCAGTGATATTATAATAGTGTTGTTTGGTGACAGATGGGAGCTACACTTGTGGTGAGCATAGCAGAAGGTATAGAGAAGTTGAATCACTATGTTGTACACTTGAAACTAATGAAACATCGTGTGGCATCTCTACTCAAATAAAAACAATTAATGCAAATGCATCAACTGTTCTCTTAATATTCATCATCCATTTTTGGGGTGGTTCAGGGGACAAGTGGAACATCATTTTGTGTGCTGACTTAGAGTTGATTAAAGTGTCTTAGAGGAGTCCCAGCAACAAAATGACTGAAAATGACTTAGGGAATAAGTGTAAAAAATTAACATTGATTAGGTGTCTGTTATCTATTAGCCTGGGAATTTATATTTCTTAGAAAAAGAGTCACAAGAGACTTATTTATAAGCTCCTTCCTTGGAGATATTATAAAATGCTGCCTAATCTATATTTATGAAGGAATTGAAAATAAGTATATAAAAAGGATGAAATGTCTCACAAAGTTTAAGTACCATTTGTAGATATAGAAAGGGCCTTTTACTATCGATCAATCTATTCATATAGTTGGAACACACAACTCTCTTGAGACTAACTCATTTTTCTCATAATATCTTGGAGCTTCAGAATCCTCTTCCCTTGTTTTTTGGTATTAATGAAGCAAAATATTGGATTGGGAGATTATGTGTATTAGAAGAGACAAATCTTCACACCTGCAAAGTTTGAAACTGGGGATATTATATAGATGTACTAGTTAAGAATGGTACTGTAAAGGCATTTGTTGTGATGGCTGAAGATAAAGTTTCTAGGTCAAAGAGATGTGGGTATGTGCAGGAGAAGATTCTGAGCATGGCTAATGAACAGTGAGCTCATGGAGGTGGAATTGAAGAGCAGGGCTAGCAGGGGCCAATAAAGATAGTTTGCTTAGAACCATCTAGTTCTAAAGACTGGAAAAATAGAGAATGTCTAATAATAAGAAACAGGACACTTTCCAAATTTTATTTAAAATCATCTCAGCATTTATAAGCAAAGCATAAATTTCTTAGGAAATGTATTTATCTCCCTTGTAAATCACAGAATGTTTCCTGTTTTGTTAATAACTCTTTGTCTTAGGATTCTATTAGAGAAGCATATATATATGTGTATATATATATGTATATGCATATAATTACATACAAATACAGGTTTGTAGACCAATGAGATTTTTGTGGACAAAAAATATATGTATATGTGATTATATATTATGTGTACATGATTTGTTATAGGGATTCGACCTTACAATTGTAGGGGCTGATTAAGCAGTCTCCATATGGCTGTTTTCTTGTGCCTGATGCTGAAGCTTTAAGTCAGTTGTAGGCTGACTGTCCCCTTGCACTAACCACATGAGCCACGGATAAACAACAATGGGTATGAGCTCTCTGAAGTGGCTGCCGCTTCACAACTGCGGTCAAGACGTCCCAGATGGTTCTTCAGCAGCCCACTGTAATCAGAAGCTTTTACACAGGAGAAGTGGGATTCAGCCTAGTGAGGTTGTCCCATGATAAAGCCATTATATCCTTTTATTCTAAGGAAGCTTATTGTAGGAGAGAAAATCCTCCCAAATTCAAATTAAGCAAAACCAAAATCTTAAAATAGAAAAAAAAAAAACTCTATAAGAGACAACAACCTTAGCACTAATGAGGCATAATAGTAAACTAATTAAAAATCACAAATTTAAAAGATATGTTTTCTAAATGTTGTCTGTAAATAGGGCCAGTTTCCTAGATATGTAATCAATGCAGTCACAAAAAGCCACACGCTCAGAAGGACACTGGGCTTAGAGTTTGCTGTCCTGGGTTCACTATTTTGAAATTATTAATAATTGTATCTTTGAATTTGGGTTTTATAAGTGAACGGGACAAAGGAATGTGTTGAGGGCCTGGGTCTCATCAGGATCTATTCTTTGCCACTTTATACCGCAGGTAAGGGCCAGGGCCTGGGTCTGGGGAAGGATGGAATCACAGTGTGAGATACATGGTGCCTGGGAGGGTCTCTGCTCAGCTTGCAAGAACCCCTGTACCCAAGTGTGTGTGACAGAAATAAATAAATAAATAAATCTCTATAATTATATATGTGTATTTTATATTAATCTATTTTTAAAGATTTTTTTTTTTTAAAGATTTTATTTATTTATTTGACAGAGAGAGACAGCTAGAGAGGGAACACAAGCAGGGGGAGTGGGAGAGGGAGAAGCAGGCTTCCCGCCGAGCAGGGAGCCCGATGCGGGGCTCGATCCCAGGACCCTGGGATCATGACCTGAGCCGAAGGCAGATGCTTAACGACTGAGCCACCCAGGCGCCCCTATTTTTAAAGATTTTATTTATTTGAGAGAGAGAGAGAGAGAGCAGGGGAAAGGGCAAAAGGAGAGGGAGAGGGAGAAGCAGACTCCCCGCTGAGCAGGGAGCCCGACATGGGGCTTGATCCCAGGACCCTGAGATCATGACGTGAGCCAAAGGCAGATGCTTAACCGACTGAGCCACCCAGGTGCCCCTATATCAATCTATTTAAAGATGAATAAATAAGAATTAATAAACAAAAGACATCATGACAAGGTGAGAGAGAAGCTGTGGAAAAATGAAAAAGCTTTTTCCTAATTTTTGAACAAAAGATCCTTATCTTCATTTTAAAATGAACACTGTAAATTATTTAGACAACATTGCCTGTTCAGTACTCTTTTAATGTAAGGACTTCTATGTTGAAGCAACTGTTAATTAGCGTTTAAGTGTTAAGACTACAATTTTGAACATTTTCAGATGTAATCTTGCAAATCGCACATACCCAGTCTCGATTCAGAGACTTAAAGTTTGATTTTTTAAGTATACACATCCAGTTAGTTTGTCTAAAAGTTTTTGCCTTTTCTGTTTCACTAAATGATACAATTTAAGTGGTATATCTTATTTTTCCACTATTTTTTTCTTCTGGGTATTATTTACGTATATGTATACCCATTTCTTCTTTGTTTCTTTAAAATGATAAACAGAAGTGTGTGTTCTCTCTCTTTTTCATTTGTAGTTAAGAGACTCCTAATTAGACACCTTCCTACGTGCCTGCAAGAAAAGGTGCCTTAAGGTCAAGTGATTATCTAGCCACCTCTCTTAGCAGCCATGTTGTCCTTCTACTACGTGTTGGGCTTCATGACTAAGAGTGACCAAACTGCTTCATTTACCTTAGTAAGTTCTGACCCTGCATTTGCAACTTACTGACCCCTTAAATTTTCGTTAAGTGCTGTGCTTTAAGCTTTGGAAGTCCAGACTGAGGATCATGACACGCTTCTTAAAGGAAAGACTGTTAGACCATTACTTTCATCACTTCCAATAAGATTGGATGAGCATGAAGGCACATGGTTTATGGAGCAATCTTCCACTCTGTGGGAGACACAAGAAGATGGTGAGCTGACCTGCTAGGCTGGTCATCCCAGCAACTTAACTTTGCTGCAGTGAGGGTTTGATTTGGATTTAGTACCAGGGCACTCGCCAGGAAAATGAAAAGTTGGCACCTATGATATGATTAAGACCTTTCATTACCTTCACTGGGAAGCAAAAAGACTCTAGGTTATGTGAAAAAAACGATTTTTTGAATACTCTTTGTTCCGAGGCTTGACTGATTTAATATTTGAGAGGTCAGGATACAAGACACTTCAAAACATGGGGAGAAAAAAGACAGACTTCCTGTCATTTAGGAGTTTACAACCTAGTGAAACAAGATTTATAATATAAGGTGCTCTCTGTACAGATTTTTAAAAAATTCCATTCTATTAGAAGATGAAGGACATGAAATAGAAAAATGAATTATTGAAATATTATGCTTGATTGCCTCCTGCCCACCCCCACCCCCCCACCTGGCTTTGGAAAAGAAGAAGAAGCCTCTTTGATTCTCCGCCCACCACTTCTCTCGAAGCAGTGACTGTGGGTAACCGTTGCTTCTGACAGTTTTTGGAGTTACTTCTATGCAAGGTAGAAAAACCATCAAAAGAGGACTGCAGACAGACAAAGAAGGCACACAGCCAGTGATCCAAGTTGTAAAAATCAAACAAGCAGTGTTTGTGATTATTTTTTTGAAGAAAGAACCGTGTTTAAAAACATTACTGTTATACTGATATTATGGATGTCACTTGTTAATAATAAGTGTGATATACCTTGTTGTTTAAGAACTGGGGCGCCTGGGTGGCTCAGTCGTTAAGCGTCTGCCTTCAGCTCAGGTCATGATACCAGGGTTCTGGGATCGAGCCCCACGTCGGGCTCCCTGCTCTGCGGGAAGCCTGCTTCTCCCTCTCCCACTCCCCCTGCTTGTGTTCCCTCTCTCGCTGTGTCTCTCTCTGTCAAAAAATTAATAAAATCTAAAAAAAAAAAAAAAAAAAAAAAAAGAACTGGCTTTTTTTTTTAATAAAAGAAGAGATATTTTTATTGTATCCTGAACCTTTTACTTTATGTCTTTATATTTTTAAACTCCTGTAGATGGAATGTCAATAGCTTAATTTTATTTTACTTTTATCCCTGATGGGGCTTAGTATATATCATCTAAAATAGAAGTATCATCTAAAATAGAAGTATATTTTTATCTATTTATTCATTGATTGATAAACACTTCCTATTGGTTCTGTTTCTTTGGAGAACGCTGACTAATCCAGTGGTGTTCTCTGGGCTAAAGAGAATAGAATTGTAGCCTAGAATAGATTGGCCAGGATTTTCCCTGGTGTTTCTGACTCAAGACTCTAAATTTCCCCAGGCTAATTATTTTTCTTACTACTGCTTCCAAAATTAGATTAATATTTGAACCAAATTGAAAATAAACTTTGCTTAGTCACTTCATGCTTTAAGAATCCAGGAATATGATCTTGTACCTCTGCATAATGCTGGCGATATTTCCTATCTGGTTGCCTTTATAATAGGCCATGATTAAAAAGTAACCTTTAATGTTGCCTTCCTCTGAAGAGCAAGTCAGTCAAACATTCTTGGGCAGCACCCACACCTTTCAATCAGCAGATAACTATTAAGTATTTGGGGCTGACTTTCATATTGGTTGTTTAATTATGACACAGACATTTGTAACAGGGCAAAGGATTTTCATTGCTGGGGCTTAATCAGGATACAAACTCTGAGGCTACCTTGCAATTTTATAAGAAAATCTGTTTTCTTATGTTTTCTGGCTGCCTGTCCAGCTTTTCTTTTCATTTCCCTGTTGCCAGTCTCATTAACAGATTTTTAAAAACTAGCCAATATATGTGATGTCATTTTCAAGTTTGTGTTGACTCTTCTTAGTCTCTGATCCTCATCGTATTTTTATTTCATTTTTGTTTGTGAAGTTGTATTCTTTTAAAAATATGTAGACAGGAGACCTTCAGCACTGGTCCCACCTAGGCTACTGTCAGACAGCAGGAACAAATTATGGCTTTTTTTTTTTTTTTTTTTGGCTGAACCTTTGTGAGACCTGAGAACACTAATACGTGGGCTGTTCGACTAGTTGACGAGAGCTGGCAAAGGAGATGAAATCTATTTGCCAACTCTGCCTTTGGGGCTATTTGCCTCCAACACTGACTACCTTTGTCAGATTTCAGGACTGTGGGACCAAGACACAGTAGATACTTATTCTAGTTTTGCTAATAGTGATAAACTTGTTCTTCTAAGAATACAAATATTTTTTAAAATGTTGTTTAAGTCACATCTGAGAAAAGAATTTGCTACATATAAGCAACAGTGGTGATGTTAACTCAAGGCTTCTCTCAGAGCTCTAGTGACATCCGGGAAGATGATCAACTTTTGGTGCTCCCTCATTAATTTTCAGTTAATTGGCTCATGTTATCCTAGAATTTCAATAGTACCTTATTTTTTTTTCAGTTCTTTTTTTTTTTTTTAAGATTTTTTATTTATTTATTTGAGAGAGAGAGAATGAGAGAGAGCAAGCACATGAGAGGGGGGAGGGTCAGAGGGAGAAGCAGACTCCCCGCCGAGCAGGGAGCCCGATGCGGGACTCGATCCAGGGACTCCAGGATCATGACCTGAGCCGAAGTCAGTCGCTTAACCAACTGAGCCACCCAGGCGCCCTTTTTTTCAGTTCTTAATCAAGAAGTATGTAGTTGCAGAGATAAGAACAAAAAAGGTTTTCCAAGAATACAGGTGCTCCATATTAATCCAAGGAAAATTTGGTATCAGCTCTTCTTCTCTATTGTCAGAGGTAACACATTCGAGGTGGCATGCAAACTGCCAAGTAGTTAGCGTGTGTATAGCAGTTCATGGTTTAGAAAATTCTTTGTAGTCTCACTCTGCACTTTAGTCTCTGAGATATGCAGAAAGGGTTATGAGATTTTCTATAGCTAGAAGCAAATTGTGACCCATTAATCACAAACACAAATTAAACAGATACATTACAGTCCTGTGGTAGATCCAAACTTCTCTCTGTGGTTTTTACAGATTGTATGGAGGTTTTAGCCAGAGCAGTAGTGCATGAAGCTGAAATGTTTTCCACTATTCTTTGCTGTAATTCTCTTTATATCTTTTAGGAATGGTGCAAACAACTGCAGAAGTTTTCACACATAGCCTTCCATCTGCCAGCAGCTCAAGCTGCCAGGAATAAGCAGCTTTTCAGGGGTGTGAACGGAATGGATTTATACACACCACTGGATCCGCTCCAGTATATTTTCTCAGCCAGGACCAAACGTAGTGTTGCAAATGAGCTGCAGGGTAGGCTTTTATCTGCTGTTTACTAGATTGCACCCACTAAGTGCTCAAAGAAGTGCAAGGGAAGAGTGGGTATCACATTCATCAATTCACGGCAGAAGCAAAGAAATGACGATCACATTATGAAGGATGTTTAGTGAGAACTTAGGATAAATGTAGGTGAGCTTCATAGGTCATGCTGAAGATCAAAAACAGTGGGTGCAATGAAAGCCATACTTCCGTAGAGCAGATTTAGAATTTAGGGAAATGAGGAGGGGTGCAGAGGGGAATGGAAGGGGGTGGCTGCAAATTAAAACTGCTCTCTTTCACTAGCACCCAAATCTTACTCATGGATTGGAAGGAATAAAAAAAGAACAAAGTTTAGATTACCTGGAAGAAAGCTCTATTTTTTTGCAGCGTACTGACATAACCATGTAGCTGGCTTATCTGCTTGCCAAACATGGAATTCCTAACAACACGTTTTCTTGATGAATTTTCCAGGTACAATAGATTAAATATTAAACTGAACTAATAGTATTCAGGTCATTAAACTTAATATGACTTTAAAGTCGTTTTTCCATACACTGAGTGTCTTGTGTTTGGTAGTTGAAAAGGATACCATGTCTTTAAGACATACGTAGCTTCTCACAGGGAATTTGTGTGGGCATATGAAACGATTCTTATTGTAGGAGAATTTTCTACTACTCATGAGTGCACATGGCATATTGTGAACTCATTTGTTAGGAGCAACCTGAAAGTATGTTTAATTCTTTGATAGGAAAATAGAAAGTTTGTATAAATTCTCACATTTGAAATTTATTCTCAGGGAAAAAAAATCTCTATATTTATCAGCTTACATACTTCAATTCTGTTCTAGAAGCATAACAATGATTTTTCTGATAACTCTTTAAAAAAACAAGAAACAGCAATTGCAGTTGTTGAAGATGAACAGTTTTAACAGTGTCTCTATGGAGATGCTGCAATGGATTTATAATAACATTTTTGGAATATTATTTAACCTCATTCTTGGAATACATTTTAGATTTTTTTTTTTTTTACTAATGTTGAATCCAATTAGAGAATGTATAGTCCCACTGAATAGTGTGATTTTCTGTAAAGATATCGTAATATTTGTGAACTGAAAAAAGTTTCCAGGCTGACATAGGAAAAAGAGAAGAATGGGGATTCTATGTTAGACATGGCAGCCTTCAGGAGCAGAATCAGGGTAGCCAAGACCAGGGCCTAGGTCATATTATAGTGTTCATTCCTGAGTCAAAGTGCATAGAACAAATAAAATATCTGGCCCCAAGCCTGAACCTGAAACCCAGGCTGTAGTGAACAGGTTAGTAGCTGATGGTAGATAAAGCCAGGAAGACAGGTAAAAGCTTGAGGAGACAAAGTGGGAACTTCAGACCTTGATTTTGTAAGCTAATTAATGAGGTTGTCTACTCTCGAGGGCACGGTCCAGGACATGTAGGCCACACTCTCCCGCTCAAGGTCCTTCGTGCTTGTTGCCGCTCCAAGCTTCAGACAGCCACTGTGCCCCTCACCTCTCAGCTGGGCCAATACTCCACCTTCTTCCTCTCCTCACCAACTGCTTCCCATGCTGGGGATGCTACTCTTCCTGGTGCTTTCTCATTCCCTCTATCCATCTTTTTTTTTTTTAAGATTTATTTATTTTATTTTTCTTTTCTTTTTTTTATTATGTTATGTTAATCACCATACATTACATCATTAGTTTTTGATGTAGTGTTCTATGATCCACTGTTTGCATATAACACCCAGTGCTCCATTCAATATGTGCCCTCTTTAATACCCATCACCAGGCTAACCCATACCCTCACCCCCCACCCCTCTAGAACCTCAGTTTATTTCTCAGAGTCCATAGTCTCTCATGGTTCATCTCCCCCTCTGATTTTCCCCCCTTCAATCTTCCCCTCCTGCCATCTTCTTTTTTTTTTTTTTTTAACATAAAATGTATTATTTGTTTCAGAGGTACTGGTCTGTGATTCATCAGTCTTACACAATTCACAGTGCTCACCATAGCACACACCCTCCCCAATGTCTATCTCCCAGCCACCCCATCCCTCCTACCCCCCACCATTCCAGCAACCCTCAGTTTGTTTCCTGAGATTAAGAATTCTTCATATCAGTAAGATCATATGATACATGTCTTTCTCTGATTGACTTATTTCGCTCAGCATAATACCTACCAGTTCCATCCACGTTGTTGCAAATGGCAAGATTTCATTCCTTTTGATGGCTGCATAATATTTCATTGTGTGTGTGTGTGTGTGTGTGTGTGTGTGTGTGTGTGTGTGTATATATATATATATATATATATATATATATATATATACCACATCTTCTTTATCCATTCATCTGTCGATGGACATCTTGGCTCTTTCCATAGTTTGGCTATTGTGGACATTGCTGCTATAAACATTGGGGTGCACGTACCCCTTTGGATTCCTACATTTGTATCTTTGGGCTAAATACCCAGTAGTGCCATTGCTGGATCATATGGTAGCTCAATTTTCAACTTTTTGAGGAACCTCCATACCGTTTTCCAGAGTGGCTGCACCAGCTTGCATTCCCACCACACACAAAAATAGACTCAAAATGGCTGAAAGACCTAAATGTGACACAGGAGTCCATCAAAATCCTAAAGATTTATTTATTTTAGAGAGAGAGAGTAAATGAGCAAGTGGGGGTGGGGTGCGGGGCAGAGGGAGAGAGAGAAGCAGACTCCCCACGGAGTGCAGAGCCCGTCGTGGGGCTCCATCTCACACCCTGAGATCATGATCTGAGCTGAAACCAAGAGTTGACACTTAACCAACCAAGCACCCTCCTCTATCCATCTTTTAAACACCTTCATATTTTTGAAGGTTTCTTTGAATCACACTTCCTCTGTGGTGACCTTGGACAGCTAGAGGTTTCTTTTCCTCAGTGTTCTGGTAACACACTATTGTTGCATGTACCATGTTACATGCTAATTAGTTATTTATGTCTGTCTTCCCTTTAATCCCTGTGCCCCTAGAAAGCAAAGATTTTGTTGAATGCACACTCAAATCACTGGTGCCTGGCACATAGTAGGAATTCATTAACAGATTATTAAAGGGAATTGTGTTAAGTTCCATAACTTTCCTCCATTCTTAGGAAGTAAACTGCAGATGATGACAGGATTTTGAAACTAAAAAGAAAAATAACACAATTCTTACCTTGAGTATAGTGTTTCTGATCTGCACTTAAAAAACCCAAAACCTTAAAACTCTGCCAACCTTGTACAACCAAAACTAAGTAAAATGATAATAATCCTACTAGTTCAACATTTTTTCACATTACCTTCTAGAACTTGACCATATATATCCATATTTTACACAGCTATATTTGCTGTTTAAAGTCTATAATTTTCACTTAATAGCATATCCCAAATATTCCCCCAGGTATGACATCATCTAAAAATTATCGAGTGCAGTGATTTCATAATATTACTTGTGTTCTGCTAGGTTTAAGTAAATGGAAGTGATAAAAATCTCATACACTGACCACCAATTCTGAAGGGGTTTTTTCTTCTTTGTGTTTTATTTTGCCAAATCACTGTACCGTAGGAGAATCGATTTCTATGATCGGTAACTGTTACCTGTAAACTTAAACACGGTTTTTTTTTTTTTTTTTAAAGATTTTTATTTATTTATTTGAGAGACAGAGAATGAGAGACAGAGAGCATGAGAGGGAGGAGGGTCAGAGGGAGAAGCAGACTCCCCGCTGAGCAGGGAGCCCGATGCAGGACTCGATCCCAGAACTCCAGGACCATGACCTGAGCTGAAGGCAGTCGCTTAACCAACTGAGCCACCCAGGCGCCCCTTAAACACGGTTTTAAAATTCTCTGGTCAGAGATTTAGATGTCAACTTTTGAGAGCAGTTAGATGATACTAAATACAAACAAAATGTTTTGATCAGAGAGCTATAATCTGACTGTGGAATAAAAAGTTTGAATCTCTTATGAATGTCTTGCCAAGACTAAAAGCCTCACATACAGAGTATGAATGTGCCTTATCTATGTACTCAACTTCTTTATCTGACCTTGCTCCTCCAAAGATGCACTTGTTACCGAATGTCAGTCACTAATGAGGCCTAAAGTAATTGAGGCTGATTGAGCTGGCAAGATGCTGCCTAATTAGAATGATAAATGGAACTGGCTGATCAAGAATGGAGGAGTGAATGGCACAGAGGGCATTAAACAAGGTCATTCTGTCAAAGAGGACCACTCACCTGACCCCCACCCCCAATAACGACCGTCCTTTATGCCATGTGAACCCATACACTAAACAATGTATGCAGATCGTTGTACGTAGAACTTTCTGACTCTGCTTTCTTAGGCAAAGTATGATGAGGGTTTAGTGATTCCCTGGATAAGTCATTCAATATGAACACTAAAACAAAATATTTTAAGCCATATAATTCTCTGTCTTTTAAGAGTAAGGATTTATGGATGCATTAGTTCTCTAAACAAATATAGGGCACCTCAAAATTTTGAATTCTCTCATGTTAGAATTCTATCATGTTAAACTTTGCACATCACATGGGAAGTACATCAAACCACTTCACATGTTTGAAGGGCACAGATAACATTTAGTCATAGTGTCTAAGAACTTGAACCATGTTTAACAAATCTTTTTATTTCGTAAATACATTTGTTAGAATCATTTGTGTTTTATTATTTTAACATTTTTTTTCCTTTTAAACAAAACATCAACTTTATTCTTTAAACTGATGTGGATGTAAATGTATATAGATTCATGAATATTTCGATGGCAGTGTATTTTTTACTCAGCTTATTTGGTAATGCCTTATGTATTTGCCATCATCTGGGAGTAATTGCTCTTAGAGACAGCTACAGCTATTCCTACCAAGCCATATTTAAGTCATTTTTAGTAGAAAACTCTCTAACGTGCATAATACATCTGTCAGAGCACCCATCCCCAAATGTCCTGGAACATAGCCCTTAATGGCGATTTTCTAGGGCGGTTGAGGCTTGTCACTCTAGACATCATTTTAAAGTTTGTGTGCCCAAGGATACAGTCTCCAACTTCTCAGAGCACCTGGCTAATGTTTAATAGAAGTGAAATTCTTTGACCTCAGATCATAATCTGACTTTGGCAAAAAGAATCTGAAAAAAGAAAAAAAAAAGATATAACCTGCTCAAAAAAAGAGGAGGTAAGCAATATTTTGGGGAAAATAATTGATAGAAAGTAACATTAAATAGATGTAAAATTAAAATAACTCAGTAACGGGATCCTGGGTGGCTTAGTCGTTAAGCGTCTGCCTTCGGCTCTGGTCATGATCCCAGGGTCCTGGTATCGAGCCCCGCATCGGGCTCCCTGCTCCACAGGAAGCCTGCTTCTCCCTCTCTCACTCCCCCTGCTTCTGTTTCCTCTCTTGCTGTCTCTTTCTGTCAAAAAATAAATAAAATCTTAAAAAAAAATAACTCAGTGAATGGCATTTGGAAGTAATAATTATCCCATGCCTCAAAAATCCCATACATTAGTTTAACTGTCACCTCTTTCAGTGGTGAATAAGCAGGGTGTTTTTCCAGTCAGATTTCCTAGAGGTCCTTTCTTTACCCTTCCACTTCTGTAGTCTTCCCTAGGGATTTAGTTATGGGTATAACCTTGCAAGATCCACAGGTAAGTACATCATCTTTCCAGCATCGTGACTGTTTGCTTGGCTCCCTGGGTTTCCCTGAAATTCACTGACTTTAGAAGGGAATGGTTAAGAGTATACCCTTCGTACTCAGTGAGGCCTGACCTATAATACCGTCCCTGCTATTTACTATTTATGTGGTTTGGGACAAGTTTCCTGACCTCCATAAAATGAGCATAATGATGCTCACTCCACTGGCTTGTTTTTTAAAAGATTTTATTTATTTATTTGACAAAGAGAGAGATAGCGAGAGCAGGAACACAAGCAGGGGGAGTGGGAGAGGGAGAAGCAGGCTTCCTGCGGAGTGGAGAGCCCGATGCGGGGCTCGATCCCAGGACCCTGGTATCATGACCTGAGCTGAAGGCAGACGCTTAACGACTGAGCTACCCAGGTGTCCCGTCACTGAGTTATTTTAATTTTACATCAACAAGCCCCATCCACTGGCTTGTTTTGAAGATTAAAGAAGGTAATGTATCTAAAAAGCTCAGCATCGTGGCTGGTACATAGAAAGCTCAGTAAGTGGCAGATAATTACACACTTAGTGGAAGCAATTAGTAAATCGGTAAAACTTTTCTTTCTCTCTTGCCACTCTCCCACCCTTCTGCTACTCCCATACCACAGTTTGAGATTGGCATCTTTCTCTCCTTTACAACTTTTTCTGTTTGTTTGTTTTTGAGTTTTTTTTTTTTTTTCCTGGCAAAGAGTCACTTCCAGTCTCTGTCTCTGTCCTTTTGGCAGTTGTCCCTTTTCCAACAATCTACAGCCCCTTACCACCTCCCCACCCAGCTGTCATATTGCCACTCCTTCCCCTATTGAATGTCCTCTGTCATGTTGCCAGTTCTTCTCCTATTGACACTAGGCATGACTAAAACTGTCACTCATCCCTTCCAGGCTCACTTATATCCACTTTATAAATGTATTAGGCAGTCTCTGCTTTATGAAACAGAATACATTGAATGGAACATTTCACTGATGACACAGGGCCATGTCCATGAACACCAATTATTTTTCTGTCCTATACAGTTATAAGATCCATTGAAATATAGAGGTTGCTTGTCCTCATGCTAAGTGGATTTCTTTTAAAGTTTCTTGCCAAGAAATATATGGCCTCTCCAGACAAAGGTATATATGTCCTGTTGTTTGACCGTAAACATATCTACATTGCCCATGCAGTATATAAATATACTCCCTTTCACTTGTACTTCAGGGGTTTTCTTTTTGGGGAGTTGCTTATTATTATTATTATTATTATTATTATTATTATTATTTTTTAGTATGAACAACTGGAAGTTTATTTATTTATTTATTTTATTATGTTATGTTAATCACCATACATTCCATCATTAGTTTTTGATGTAGTGTTCCATGATTCATTGTTTGCGTATAACACCCACTGCTCCATGCAGTATGTGCCCTCTTTAATAACCATCACCGTGCTAACCCATCCCCCCACCCCCCTCCCCTCTAGAACCCTCAGTTTGTTTCTCAGAGTCCATAGTCTCTCATGGTTCATCTCCCCCTCCGAATTCCCCCCCTCCATTCTTCCCCTCCTGCTATCTTCTTCTTTTTTTTTTTTTAACATATAATGTATTATTTGTTTCAGAGATACAGGTCTGTGATTCATCAGTCTTACACAATTCACAGCACTCACCATAGCACATACCCTCCCCAGTGTCTATCACCTGGCCACCCCATCCCTCCCTCCCCCCACCACTCCAGCAACTCTCAGTTTGTTTCCTGAGATTAAGAATTCCTCATATCAGTGAGATCATATGATACATGTCTTTCTCTGATTGACTTATTTCACTCAGCATAATACCTACCAGTTGCTTATTTTTTTGTTTCTTGTTACTGGAAAAAGCAGGGAAAGAGCTTATGGTCCAATATCGATAGCCAGTGTATTTACATTCAGAATATAACTTCTCCTCCTGAATGTGATGGTATCCAAATTTCCATCCAACTACAAAATTATAATTCTAACACCTAATTGACTTTGTGTTAAATAGTTCTATTTTATATATGATTTTACTGTCGGTACCTTCAAACCTCTTTTGGAATTTTGGAATTAGGTGGGACAAATATATGTATGTATAGAGTGGTATATATACATATAATGTATATAATGAATGTAATATACATAATATACCCCATATATAATACAGTTTATATAATCTATATATTATATGTGCTGTATATATTATATATGTATTATACATACAGTTGACTCCTGAAGAATACTGGTTCGAACTACACGGGTCTACTTGTACATGGATTTTTCTTTATATAGCACAGTACTTTAAATGTATTTCCTCTTATCATTTTCTTTTTTTTTTTTTTGAGATTTTATTTATTTATTTGAGAGAGAAAGAGAGCAAGAGAGAGAGAGCACAAGTGGGGGAAGGGGTAGAGGGAGAAGCAGACTCCCTGCTGAGCAGGGACTCGATCCCAGGACCCCAGGATCATGACCTGAGCTGAAGGTAGGTGCTTAACCAACTGAGCCACCCAGGCGCCCTTCCTGATCATTTTCTTAATAACATTTTCTTTTCTCTATCTTACTTTCTTGTAAGGATACAGGGTATAATACATATAACATGCAAAATATATGTTAATCAATTGTTTATATTATCAGTAAGGCTTCTGATCAACAGTAGGCTAATAGTAGTTAAGTTTTAGGGAAGTCAGAAGTTATATGTGGATTTTTGATTGTGTGTGGGGGGGTCCGTGTTCCCATGCTGATCAAAGGTCAACTATATATATGATTATGATTTCTATATACATAATATGTAATATTGCATTCTATATATTATATATATGTGTGTGTGTGTGTGTGTGTGTATGAATTGCATTTATTTCCTAAGGCTGCTATAACAAATTACTACAAACTGGAGACCTTATAGCAATGGAAATTTATTCTCTCACAGCTCTGGAAGCTAAATGTCTGAAATCAAGGTTTCAGCAAGGCCATGTTCTTTCTGAAGCCTCTGGGGGAGGATCCTTCCTTGCCTCTTTGTAGCTCTTGGTGATTGCCAAAAATCCTTGGGAAATCTGAAGAGAAACTCCTGTGCAATCATTGGGTCTAACCAAAAACCTCAGTGACACTCAGATTCCTCTTTTATCCTTCACCTTGAGGAAGATATCTTCTTTATCAATATCCATCCATCAGTGGACACTTAGGTTGCTTCCATATGTTGGCTATTGTAAATAATGCTGCAATAAGCTTGTGTACATATCTTTTTAAATTAGTGTTTACATTTTCTTGAGGTAAAAATCCAGGAGTAGAATCATTGGAACATATGGTATTTCCATTTTTAATTTTTTGAGGAAATTCCATACCATTTTCCACAGTGGCTCTACCAATTTACATTTCCACCAACAGTGCACAAGTGTTCCTTTTTCTTCACATCCTCACCAACATTTGTTCTGTCTTCTCTTTTTGATTTTAGCCATTCTGACAGGTGTTAAGTTGATGTCTCATTATGGTTTTGGTTTGCATTTCCCTGATGATTAGTGATGTTGAACATCTTTTCATATGTGTGATGGCCATCTAGATGTCTTTTTTTGAAAAATGTCTATTCAAATCCTTTACCCATTTTTTAATTGAATTATTTTTTGTGTTGAGTTGTATAAGTTCTTTGTATATTTTGGATACTAACCCCTTAGTGGATATATCATTTGCACACATCTTCTCTCATTCAGTAGGTTGCCTTTTCATTTTGTTGATGGTTTCCTTTGCTGTGCAAACGTTTTTTATTTTGGTGCAGTCCTGATAGTTTATTTTTGTTTTTGTTCCCCTTGCCTGAAGAGACATATCTGGAAAAATATTTTCCAATGTCAGAGAAATTACTGCTTGTGTTCTAGGATTTTTATGGTTTAAGGTCTAACAGTTAGGTCTTTAATCCATTTTGAGCTTATTTTTCTGTGTGGTATAAGAAAGTGGTTCAGTTTCATTATTTTGCATGTAGCTGTCCAGTTTTCCCAGCACCCATTTATTGACAAGACTGTCTTTTCTTTATTGCATAATCTTGCCTCCTTTGTCATGGATTAATTGACCATGTAATTGTGGGTTTATTTCTGGGCTCTCTAGTCTATTCCATTGATCTATGTCTCTAAATTTATGCCAATACCATGCTGTTTTGATTACCAAAGCTTTGTAGTATATCCTGAAATCTGGGATTGTGATACCTCCATCTTTGTTCTTCTTTCTCGAGATTGCTTTAGCTATTCAGGGTTGTTGGTAGTTCCTTACAAATTTTAGTATTGTCTCTTACAGTTCTGTGAAAAATGTTCTTGGTATTTTGATGGAGATTGCTTTGAATCTATCGATAGATTGCTTTAGATGAACAAAAACAGGTACTAATCTAGGTCTTTCATAAAAGAGAAGTGGCCTAAGGTAAACATTTGGAAAGTGGGGATACTCTTTGCTTTGTGTCATTTTCGCTTATGAAGGGTTTGATAGGAATGTTCTACTTTCAGAGAGCAGGTGGAACCTGTATACCAGTAAAGCAGACATCAAACTCTTCAGCACCTATAACATTTATTATATGTCCCCTTTTTTAAACTAATACATTGGAGCAGAGGAGGCAACAATGTGAACAGAATTTATGGCTAGTCTGCTATATTATATTATAACAATAAGTGTACTGAAAAAAATACAGGACCTTCAGATGTACCATTTAGCCAAATAATGACATAGAGAAATAAAAATATTAGTCTGCAAGACTTTCATATTATTTTTTTCAACATCATCACTACCATCAATTAGATGTGTTGTTAGCTACCCTGTGTGCGTTATGTACTAATGTCACATTACTTGCCTAAAAATCAAATGCCAGATTCTTACCCAGATAAAGCTTATAATATAATAGAGTTGAGAAGTTCACCCCAGTGGTGCTAACAGAAATACTTGCACATATAAACATAAAGGTGTGAGCCATTGCTAGAGTTTAGAAAATGTTCCTTATTAAGTGATATATTAGCTAATTAGTAGTTAGTGCTTTTGTTGGCAACATGTTCTCAACCTAGTGATATATTTACTTATGTGTGGTCAGTTTGTAAGTTTACATTTTGAATGAAGTCAGGGTTACCCCATCATCTGTGAATGGATCTCCTAATTTTGCAATGACCCTTAACTTTTAGTTAGCGGATAGAAATTTCACAGGAGACAAAGGATGAGCATGTTGACAACCTAAACATTCTCATCACAGCAACCAACAAAACAACTAAAAGCATATATCTTGTTAAAAATAAACCAGTAGGATCATGTTTATTTGCTAAAGAGCAAAAAGGGCCATTTGCGATATTTAGTTGGGTACAACTCAATGACTTCATTAATAGGAGAAACCCAACATTAAGCAAAGAAAGATTCTTTTTCTTGGTAGCATTGTTAAAAATCAAGGAAAACTTATTCCCTGACTAATGAAAGCAACTATGAACCAAGAATTTGACAATATTTTAAGAAAGTTGTTCTTTGGGGAAAGATGAACTAACCAACTATTTCTCTCATATGCATGTGACTCTGTTTCTCAAGTATATTTCTCTGGGTTGCATATTATTTCGAGTTAATGCTTCTTTTCAATTCAGCCCATCTGAGGACCAATGTATTCATGAATGCAGCATAGTGGGTAGGCTCAGAACCATGCCCTTGCTATGTCAATTGTCTCCTATCTGACCATTTAGTGCTTGTGCACAACCTCAACCTTCATGATTGCCAGAAGCAGTAAACTCCTTTGTCTGTTAAATAAATATAGAGCCACCATCGTTCATTTCTAGGTGTCATTGGTTAAGAAAATGGAAGATCAGAAATAGAGGACAGGAAAACAAAAAGGCTAACACAAAATCTAGCTTCAATGGCAATAATAACACAAAATCATTTTTTTCATAGAATTTTGTTTGGAAATTGCACCTGAGGAACCAGAAGGATTAGGAAAACCTTGCCAGTCACTGCAGGGTGCAGCTAAAGGCAGGCTCATTGAAGTTGCAGTTTAAAAATGATAAGGTTTAATAAATCTCTGTGGGTAGATTTATCTCATAATTGCAGATCATATTTAGAGGATTGGACTAATTAGACTTGATTTGTATATGCTTTAGGCTTAATTGAAAGTCAGTTTTTCCTATATTACTTCAAAATGATTCTTTTGTTAATGGGAAGGAGGTAACTTTTGTATAAGCTAAATTCTAAAACATGACTGTGTTTATCTTCTTCGCATGTGAATTGCATACTGCTCAGCTGTTATGAAATACAGTCACTCCAAACAAAGAAAAGATGCTAATTTCTTTGGTCTGCGATTTGTGATACTAAAATGTGATATTTAGAGATAAATCTTAAAGAGAACCCAATAAGATATTTATGCCTACAGGGAGTTATATGTTAATAAAGGAAACAAAAGGATAACAATAAAAAAAAATTTCTTCTATGCACCACCCTTTGTTTAACAAGGTCACTGTTGATAGCTGATTAATTGTTTAAAAAAAAAACTAAGTTTAAAATACTATATCTCATTGCAATAAAAATTATAATACCTTTGCAATATTTAAATTAGCATAGATGCAAATATGACTAATGTTATATGTTGGTTCCATTATTAGGTCATTATTATTTAAATTTCACATTAATATTCATCTATCCTGGAATTTTGTCTTTGGATTTCCATAATGTTTCTCTTGGTCTTCATTAGGGTATCTCCATACATATGCTGCTTATTGCTAATGTGGCTACATTTGAGTATCAGTCCAATTATGGATGGATGAAAGCCAGTCATTTAAGTACATTGCTTAGTAATCTTTATTTAATATAGCAAACTTCCTTGTAATTCAGATTCTTTTTGAAATTACCGAGGGGATCCAAGAATAGGAGGAGGGTTTTGGTATTTTTTTTGTGTGTCACTTTTTTCCTAGATTTATTTTTCAGTTTTCCTTCCTAAGACTAAGTTATGAATGAATAGATCATGTGTACAGTTACATGATAAATTTGGAAGCCACCAGGAAGTCTCTCTTACCTCAAAATAATGGTATCCCTCTTTCATCCTCTAATTAAATACTATCTGAATTTCCATCACTATATTTTCCTTAGGTAAAAGTTACCCTTCTTCTAGTGAGTAAAAATGAAGTTCATCAGTACAATTCCAGTCAAAATCTCAGCAAGTTATTTTGGGAATATGGATAGGTAAAAGACCCAGAACACTCAACACAATATTGAAGTAGAAGAACAAAGAGAACTGACACTATCCAACTTCAAGATGTACTATAAAGTTACAGTAATCAGGAGGCTGTGATATTGGTCAAAGAATAGATGAATTGATCAATGGAACAGAACAGAGAGTTTCAACAAATGGTGCTGAAAACTGGACATTCACATACAAAAAATTAACCTAGGCACAGACCTTATAGTCTCTCAAAAACTAACTTGAAATGGCTCACATACTTAAACATAAAATGCAAAAGTATAAAACTCCTAGAAGTTAACATAAGAGAAAACCGAGATGGCCTTGGGTATGGTGGTGAACTTTTGGATACAATACTAAGGCACAATCCATGAAAGAAATCATTGATAAGCTCAACTTCATTAAAATTAATAGCTCCTGCTCTGGAAGAAGCAATGTCAAGAGAATGAGAAGACAAATTACAGGAGAGAATATTTGCAAAAGACACACCTGTTAAAGGACTGCTGTCGAAAATACATAAAGAACTCTTAAAACTCAAGAATAAGATAACAACATCAAGACAACAACCTAAATAAAAAATGGGCCAAAGACCTTAACAGACATCTCACCAAAGAAAACACACAGATGCCAAAAAGTTATATGAAAATATATCTCATATCATAAGTCATCAGAGAAATGCAAATTAAAGCAACACTGAGACACCACTAGACATCTACCAGAACGGCCCACATTCAGAACACTGACAACATCAAATGCTGACAAGGATGTGGAGCAACAGGAGCTCTGATTTGTTGCCGGTGGGAGTGCAAAATAGTACACTCACTTTGGAAGACTGGCAGCGTCTTACCAAACTAAACATATTCTTAATCATATGATCCAGCAATTACACTCCTTGGTATTTACCCAAAAGAATTGAAAACGTGTCCACACAAAACCTGCACATGGATATTTATAGCAGCTTTATTCATAATTGCCAAAAGTGGAAAGCAACCAAGATATCCTTCTGGGTGAATAGATAATTAAACTGCTGTATATCCAGATAATGGGGTATCATTTATGACTAAAAAGAAATCTGCTATGAGGCCATGGAAAGACATGGAGTTACCTTAAATCCATAATACTAAATGAAAGTAGCCAATATTAAGAGATTACATACTGTATGATTCTAACTATATGACATTCTGGAAAAGGCAAAAGTATAGTGACAGTAAAAAATCAGTGGTTGCTACGGGGAGGGTGGTATGAACAGGCAGAGCATGAAAAACAGAGCAGTGAAATTGGGGGAAGGGAGCATATGGGAACTGCACTTTCTGCTCAATTTTGCCCTAAAACTGCTTATAAAGTCTATTTAAAAATGAAAAAGAAAAGAATGTTTCTTTTTTTAAAAGATTTTATTTATTTGAGAGACAGAGAGAGCAAGAGAGAGTACAAGCAGGGTGAAGGGCAGAGGGAGAAGCAGACTCCCCTCTTAGCAGGGAGCCTGACGTGGGACCCAGGACCCTGGGACCCCAGGATCATGACCCGAGCCGAAGGCAGACGCTTAACCGACTGAGCCACCCAGGCGCCCAAGAAAAGAATGTTTCTATTCAACAAACAAAACAATGAATTAACCTTTACATCCATTAGGCTAAATCATCTCCTTCCCACCAAGCTTATTGTGTGTCCCAAGACTTTTTACATGACAAACTTTGGCTACTGCTCATAGAGGCCAACTGCCTTGATGAGAGATGAGATTTAATATGTATAATTAATCCTTGAACAACGTGGGGGTTAGGAGCTGTGATAGCCTCGTGCAGCTGGAAACCCATGTATAACTTTTGACCAATAACTTTACTACTAATAGCCTACTATTGACCAGAGCCTTACTGATAACATAAATAGTTAATTAACACAGATTTTGTGTGTCATATGTATTATATACTGTATTCTGACAATAAAGGAAGCTAGAGAAAAGAAAATGCTATTAAAAAGTCATAAGGAAGAGAAAATACATTTACAGTACTGTACTGTATTTATAAAAATATCTGCATATAAATGGACCCATGCAATTCAAACCAGTGCTGTTCAAGGGTCAACTGTATATCTAAGGAAGACTGTTGTTGGCAGGCAGGAAAGTAGGGTGTGAGAAATACCAGTCTGGAACAGAGGCTAAGAAAGAGAGAGAACAAGTAGAAAATCAAAAGGGTCTGAGAAATGTCTTAAGAAGGAAAACAGTAGAATGACCCAGAATGATAAGTAAGTTTGCAGAGTCATTTCCATGATTGCACTCAGATTCAAAAGTGGAAAAAGGAAAAGACAAGCCTCAAAAGGAAAGGATGAGAGAACAGGCTGAGACACCCAATAAACTGCAGGATGGGCTTGAGCATGAATTGTAGGAATCATATATAACCCACATCCTACCATAACTTTATGTCCATCGTTTCGCACATGTATTCCAATAGGTATAGGAGAGGACTCTCCTCCCAACAATTGACTGGTAAGTCAGGTATCTCTCAGTGAGTTGGGGTGATTGCTTATTGTGAGATTTTTGTTAGAAATCTGGCAAGAGCTGAGAGCTGTTTCTGTTGAATAGGTAAGAGAGAAAGAGTGCTGGATTAAAGGGCAGTGGACATTAGAGAGGGGAGACATTGACAAAGACCCACAAGATGCTTTCTAGCTTTTCCTAAAGGCAGGCTCCCTTCTTGCTGCAGAGAGCATGGATAGTGTGCTATGTACCATCTGGGTGGAAAGAAGACAGCAGTTTATTATTAAAAAATGATTGAGTGCAGATGTTTTTAATAAGTAAAGTTAGTTTAAATTACATTAAAAGCTAACATTTTATAAAGTTTTTATTTTTGAAAGTTAAGTCTCATAGCTTGTAAATTAACAACTGCTTCAGAAAGGATGATACAGTCAAAACTCATAACCGTCAAAGGAAGCAAATAATGGGGCATATGGAAGGCTAAGATATCTTATAATGCTTAAGTAATGCCATTCTTAAGGGCTTTGTTGATGGGTGAGCAGGAAAGTAGATGGAGCTAATGCGATTTGGTACTAATATTCTGCTTGATTTTTCATTGATGTTTAATGTATATTGTTCACAACTTGGCAACATGAGGGAGAAAGCAGTGCAAACAGAGGCATAGTATTCTAATCCTAACATTCAAGCTAAAGCTGATTTTTTTCATGAATTAGATCTAAAGATAGATCGGCATTTGGAATATTTTCCATATAGATTCTTAATCTCTTTTGAAAATATTCTTGATGTTAGGTTTTGAGCTGATAGAAGTAATAGTTGCAAGATGCATGTAGCTTGAAATGAATAATGCGTGCTTTACAATAAAGTGCAGTGTCAAGTTTGAGTAAATACTCCATCATATTGAGGACCCAGCAAGTTAGTCTGATGCTTGCACAGTTCATAAGACATGTGAACTCACATATGTGGCCTTATTTGGGGTCATAAGAATTAGGGACTGGAATTTATCATGTTTGTTATGCTCCTAATATCCTTCTGAGCATTTGTGTGATAGGGTTTTATCAAGTTAATTACCAGTTGATTTATACACACATACATACATATACATACATGTATCTTTCTTTCTATACATAGAGAAGATGGGGAGAGGGCTACAGAGAGTGTGTAAGTACAGGAACAAAGAATATATGAGGATCGTTTTCATAAGAAATCAAACAAAATCAGTAACATCATATAATGTAGATCTTAGTGAATGAATAATCACATCAAAATCACATTATTGAACAATTGTTAAATGGATATTGCTTAATATTATTTACTTAAAATACTTCTATCAACCATTTTAGATGGTAAATATAGTTACCAAGATATTACTCTGTCATTCATTTTTCTCATCCAACCAGTCATTTAATGAATAAGTATATAATGTCCCAAATGATAAGTGTTTTGAAAAAAGATGCAAATTTTGAGAATATACTAAGGGTAGGGTGGGCAGGTCAGATAGTTTCCTTGAGAAAGCAACTTAGGGGTGGCTGAGCTCTGAATTAGGAGAGCTGTTAATTTGGTAAAGATGTGGGTGAGCAGGGAAAAGCACCTTCTGTTAAAGACATCAGCACACGCAAAGTCCTTGAGGCAAATGAGAACAGGAGAGAAAGGCATGGGATTAGGACATTAAAACTCCATCTCTAAAATCTGAGCATAACATTGCACCGAATGAAAAAGAACACAGCAGATTTTTGGAGAGTGGTTCATCAAGAGAAGTCTGAACTGAAAGTTACATTCAGACAGTGGTGAATACCACCAGTCACAGTTCAGAGAGGAACAAGTGCTCAAGATCTGAGCAGAGATGCTGCAAACATTAAAATAAATAAAATAAGCATGTAAACACATGACAATCGCAACAGACAAAAAAACTGAAAAAAAAAGGAAGATAAAAGTCACTTCTGATAAGTTTTAGCTCTTGAATCAGAAGAAGACATCCGGAATTCAGTTCTCTACATTATTGTAATATTTGTGAAAATGTTGTGATTGTGTTTTTTTTGTTTTCTTCTTTTTCTTTTCCTTTTTTTTTTTGAGAGAGAGAGAGAGGGTACATACACATGCAGGAAGAGGAGGGCAGAGAGAATCTTAAGCAGGCTCTGGCTGAGCCAGAGGCAGGGCTCCGTCTCATGACCCTGAGTTCATGACCTGAGCCGAAATCGAGTCAGAGGCTTAACCAACTGAGCCACCCAGGCGCCCCTGCTTGTGTTGGTTTTATGAGAGCTCAAAGAAAGAGTTTAAAGAAGAGAACAGGCCAACTTAAAAGAATCAAAGTGAACTGACATAGCTCAGGAAGAAATGAGAGAAAATAAAACCATTATAGAGTTACAGGAAAATTTAGAGGTAGTAAAAAGTAGAATGAACCTGGCTGACAGCACAGTTATAAACATTAAATTAGAGAACTGAGAAAAACCACACACAGAAAAAAAAAAAAAAACAAATAAATAGGATAAATAATATTTGAAGATGTAATATTTCTGGAAGATCTACAAAGGAAATCAACAGACATATAATTTGTGTTCCCAAGAAGAAAATATAGCATGTAGAAAAGATATCTCAATGGATGATAAAGTTGCCTTTTCTATAATAAAGGTGATTCAGATCCCACAAAATTTGATTCAGAAAAGGCAATACCAAGGCACACATTGTGAGATTTAGAATTTAGTTAATGACAATAATAAAAAACACATGGGCAGGATGTCCAATTTTTTTTTCATATTTCATATGATGCCAGGAGACAACATTGGACAACCTAAGAATATCATGCTCAGCTTAATTTTCTTCCAAAGCATAATTCTTAAATTCATAAAACTCAAGATATCTTTCCCTTGAATTCTTATTGAAAAATGTATTACTTGATAAAAAAATGAAGCCAACCAAGGGATAATTACAATGAAATTGAATAGATGAGGAAGGTATATGGCAAGATAAAGAATAAGCTGAGATTTGACCTATTCAAATAAATATTTAAGACACCACTTCTTGTTTTATGGTCTTGTACTTCCCTGTATTTTATAGTGAGTGAGTCTATAGTGAGTCTATGTCATTTTTAAATAAAGCAAATATTTAAAGTAATAATAATGGAAACTAGTTGAGAGGAAGTTGTCACACTTCAGGCACTTGGGTGCTCAGGCTAGGAACATAGTGGGGTTGGGGAGGTGTGGACACATGTAGAGGATGTAGGAGTTAAAATTGACAGGTACTGTTGATGAAATGGATATGGTACATGACAGAGAGGGAGGTGACAAGCAAAATATCTACATTCTTGGTCTATACAACTTGATGGATCATTGCCTGTGACAAGAGATACCAGAAGACCAATACTTGGAGGATTGAGTTAAATGTCACTATTTCAGGTTATCATTTGACTCTGAGGTAGCGATTATCAAACTTCATAATGTGATGACTCCTTTTGACTGGCAAAAATATTTTGAGAATTCTCTTTTTGTCCTCCTTGGAGCCTATAGAACAGCAAATATTATTATTATTATTGTTATTCCCACGGTAATCCCTGCTCCAGAGTGTAGACATTGGTATCTCTAGTAGTTAAAACAAAAGTGAATAATCTTTTGTAAAGAGTCTGGTAGTAAATATTTTAGGCTTTGTGGGCCATAAAGTCTTTGTTGTAAGAAAACACTGTAGCAAGAAAACAACCATAGACAATACATAATGTGTGAGTGTGACTATATTACAATGAAACTTTATTTTGAACACTGGAATTTGAATTTTTTATAATTTTCATGTCATGAAATATTCTTATTTTGATTTTTTTCACCAATTAAAAGTGTAAAAACTGTTATTAGCTCATCGACTGCTTATGGCAATGATGTGGGTTCAGCATGAAGACCCCAATTTGCCAACCCGGGGTCTAGAATTGTTACTTTTGGTTCTCAGACAGCTTGACAAAAATTGGTCTCCCACCATCAGCTGAGATATTTATGTTATACTCTTTGATAGCCATGGATGAAATCATAGAAAAATTTTGACATAAACAATCGTGCAAGGATGTAGAGACCAATAGAACCTTAAATGAAAGTATGAAGCACAAATCTGCTAGGGTTTTAAAGTTTGATAAGGTTTTAATCCAGCAAAGGTATCCTCTAGAGGCAGAGAATTTATGCTCTTATCTTTTTGGGATGTTCTCAGAGTGTTTAGAGATCTTTCTTGTTGGTAACTTTTATCTAGTGAAGTAATATATCTATTCCCTTGGTATATGATAACCTCATATTTGAAGATAACTAACTTTCATATCTCTCTATATATTCACTAATTCCTGACCTCTAGTTAATTTCAACTAAAAATTTGTGTTGTGGAACATATTTTTAAGTAAGCAAAAGATGTGAAAGAGGGGAACTTCTTCATCCTATGCTAATCTAAAAATTTCACTAATTTTTTTTTTTTCTCTCTAGGGTCCATGAGCCCTTACTTCATTCCATGGTTGTTAAGTATAAGGCCTTAACATTATTAAAAACTTGAAGGTATACCAGAGAAGTTATAATAAATTGGTATTTTTTAAATTAGACTTCATCTACTTAATGTGTTTATATAAAATATAACTGAAAAGAGTATTATACTCAATTTGCTAGCTAAACTATCAATATTAATTCTCAGAATTTAACAAAATATATACATGATAGTAAATATTTTATATACAGATAAAATATAATTTAATATTTTTAAATCCTTTTTGAATTTTATAATCTTTTTAAAAAAACAATTGCATGTCAAATGTAACTAGAGAAAGATTCAAAAATAAGAAAATGCTACTATTTTTAACAAAACAATTAGTAGTTGAAAGAATATTTGAGAATAGGACATGAATAAAATCAGGAAATCATTTAGACAATAAAAAAACCCCCCAAAATCCAGTTAAGAAATGGGAAGAAGACATGAATAGACATTTTTCCAAAGAAGACATCCAGATGACTAACAAACACATGAAAAGATGCTCAACATCACTCATCATCAGGGAAATGCAAATCAAAACCACGATGAGATACCACCTCACACCTGTCAGAATGGCTAAAATTAACAACACAGGAAAAAACAGATAGTGGTGAGGATGCAGAGAAAAGGGAATCCCCTTGCACTGTTGGTGGGAATGTAAACTGGTGCAGCTGCTCTGGAAAACAGTGTGCAGGCTCCTCAAAAATTTAAAAATAGAACTACCCTAGAGCTAGCAATTCCACTACTAGTTATTTACCCAAGGCATACAAAAATACTGATTTGAAGGGACACATTCACCCTGTTTATAGCAGCATTATCAACGATAGTCAATTTATGGAAAGAGCCCAAATGTCCTTTGACTGACGAATGGATAAAGAAGAGGTGGTGTATATATGAATGAAATGAAATGAAATATTACTCAGCCATAAAAAGAATGAAATCTTGCCATTGGCAACAATGGGGATGGAGCTAGAGTGTATTATGCTAAGCAGAATAAGTAAGACAAATCCTATATGATTTCACTCACATGTGGAATTTAAGAAACAAAACAGATAACTATAGGGGAGAGAAAAAGAAAAAAGAAAGGGAAGGAAACCATAAAAGAGACTCTTAACTATAGAGAACAAACTGAGGATTGCTGGAGGGAAGGTGGGGGCGGGATGGGCTAAATGGCTGATGGGCATTAAGGAGGGCACTTGTGATGAGCACTGGGTGTTATAAGTAAGTGATGAATCACTAAATTCTATTCCTGAAACTAAAGAATACCAATACAGTGATTATTAACAAAGGGTTTTAAATAGCATAGTATCCTAAATTAAAATTAGCTTGAAAAGTATAAATTTTCTTTCACCATAATTTTCACTGCTGTTATGTACCCTGAAATGGTGTCTTGTTATTCAATAAACATTTTAAAACCAGAGAGAGAGAGAGAGAATCATTTAATCATTTCAACAATAGAGTTTATCTGCAATTATTATGTATACATTTTAGAGAATGGCCAATTATAATAATTTTTAAAAATGCAACCCACCGGGTGCCTGGGTGGCTCAGTCGTTAAGCGTCTGCCTTCGGCTCAGGTCATGATCCCAGGGTCCTTGGATCGTAGTCCCACAAGGGGCTCCTTGCTCAGCAGGGAGTTCTGTTCTCCCTCTCCCTCTGCCCCTGCTTGTGTCCCCACTCTTGCTGTGTCTCTCTTTGTGGAATAAATAAATAAAATCTTTAAAAAAAAAATGCAACCCACCATCTTATAAAACACAAAGCTTTTTAGGCCATATGAAAGTTAAATTCTGGCAAAATTAACTCCAATACCTTAAAATATATGTCTTCTTAATTTATAATCATATTAAATACTAAAGGTACCATTACATTTTGATCTTTGAAAAAATGAATGGCAGACCTCCAGTATCATTAGCTAACTTTTAAGTCAAATAAGCTTATTTATTTATTTATTTATTTATATTTATTTATTTTAATTTTATTTTATTACTATGCTTTTAAGGCAAGAGATGGTGAACAAGAATAAATAGATTCTAAGTGGAAACCATAAAGATGTGGAAAAGACAAATTGAAATCACTTTATACCTAAACTTTCTATCATAGTTCTGAGTTTAAAAACAATCACTTAACATTTGAAAAGGAACACACACACACACACACACACACACACACACACACACACACACTCCCACAGACCTTTCTCCTCCTCTCTGCCACAGAGTTTTATCTTCCTTGCTTCAAAAAGTCTAGGGCAAATAAGTTTATTATTGAAATGTTTTTCCCGTGAAATGTTACCCTCTAGACTTATATAACAACAATACAAAGTTCAGTTGACTAATTGAAATTGTGTATCCAAGTAATTCTGTTTGGCATTCTTTTCCTATACATATTGAAATACTCAATTCAACCACCTGGGAAAATCACAAGCTAATGCATGTTGGAGTCAGAAATTTGTATAGAACTTTTATTATCTTCTGGTTTATAAGAAAAATACTCACCATAAATACTCACTCCATCATAAAGTGGAGAGAAATATAGAGAAGAAAATACAGTTACTCACAATCTACAATTGAAAAATAACCATTATAAACTGTCATAGATTTTATCCATTGAATTCCATTTATTGAAACAAAGCCTCAATTATCAATTATGATATTTACATCACTTTACATTGCCTTGAATTACTTATTTAGACTCTCAAAAGGTAAGACATGAAATAACACTTCACATCTCCTGAATTTTGGTAGTGGTTATCATCCTTAGATGGTAAATTTAGATGATGTGATGTTCATAGTACAATTCTCTTTTGGCTCTGATAACTTGTATCCCAAGCATCTATGCACCACTGTTTTTATTTAACATATTGTAATGTATATGTAAAACAATATTTTCTTATATATATAAGATTAAGAACTAACTAATAATATATTCTTTCCTAATATTTTTCTTTTTTACATTACACTGTATTTCTTATTTATAGGATTGTGTGAGTATCCATTCAAACCTCAAAACACCATTATATACTATTTACTTCAGTGTCAGTTGTCCTGAAATTCTGCTCATATTCTATCTTGCTGTTTTCATTTCAGGTTGTGCTTAATGGTGCTGTTATCTAAAGATTAGAATTTGTTCATTTAAGCATTTTTTCTTATATGTGGTGATTATTTCTATAGGTATTCATAAGGCATTGATATTGAGTCATGACACTGCACATGAAATAAAATGAAGAGGTTCCCGGTTCGCAATCTTCTCATCTACAGGTTGTTCTACTCTGGTTCAAACCTTTGATCCTATCATTTTTAGAAACTTCCACTCTTCTGAAAACTCATTTTCAAGCATCAGTTCTATGAACATCTGTACAGCAGATCACCTCCTCTGGCTTACAGAATACTGCAGTTAGCTAACTTGAAGGCATCAGACTTACCATCTATAAAAGTCCTTAGTCCAAGATCAATTTTATCACTTGCTTAGACAATTGCAATGGGCTCTAAACTGTTTTTTTTTTTTTTATTCTTCTAGTCATTCCATTTTATTATTTCTTTTATATACTGAAGAGAACATGCTCTTTAACGGGTGCCTGGGTGGCTCAGTTGATAAGCATCTGACTCTTGATTTCAGCTCAGGTTATGATCTCAGGGTCGTGGGATGGAGCCCCGTATAAAGCCCTGCATCAGGCCCCACATCAAACCCCACATCAAGCCCCACGCCAGGCTCCGAGCTCAGTGGGAATCTGCCTAAGATTCTCTTCTTCTGCCCCACCCTCCAACTAGTGTGTTCCCTCTCTTTCTCAAATTAATAAATAAATCTTGAAAGAAAAAAAAAACATGCTTTTTAAGAAATGTAAAATATACTTCAGTCATCTCCATGTTTAAAAACATTTAATATCTTTCTAGCTTTACTTGGAATAAAATGCAAACATCTTTCACTGCTTATAAAGTGACGCATGATTTAGTCTTATATCATTCTAATTCCTAGCTCAACATACTCCAGCATTTCTAACTATTCTTCTATTTCTTCAATGATCCGAACTCATCATATACCAAATATTGTCCCAGCTGGGAATGTCCTTCCTCTAAACTTCACACAATTGCTTCTTCCTTATTCAGATCTCAAGGAAAATGTCACTCAATATAAAGTAGCTATGTAATCACTTGCAATCTCATTGACTTATTTAATTTTCTTCTTTTCAGCTTTACTGAGGTATAACTGACAAATAAAATTGTAATATATTTAAAGTGTACAGCATGATGATTTTTTTATACATACACATTGTGAGAGGGTTCCCACCATCAAGTTAATTAACACATCCATCACCTCACATAGTTGCCTTTTCTTCTTTTTTATACTGAATGTTTCAAGTTTTTATTTAAATTCTAGTTAGTTAACATATAGTGTAATATTAGTTTCAGGAGTAGAATTTAGTGATTCATCACTTGTTCTTTAACCTCCATGTATTTGTGGTCTTTCCAAATTTGTATCTGTTAAGTCCATGTGGTCCAGTATGTCATTCAAAGCCATCATTTTCTTGTTGATTTTCTGCTTATGTGATCTGTCCGTTGCTGTAAGTGGAGTGTTAAAGTCCCCTACTATTATTGTATTATTAGTACCTTTTCTCTCTCTTCTTCTGGGACTCCTATAATACAAATGTTATTATGGTTTATGGAGTCGCTGAGTTCCCTAAGTCTACATTCGTGATCCAATATTTTTCTTTCTCTCTTCTTTTCAGCTTCATTATTTTCCATAATTTTATCTTCTATACCACTTATTTGTTCCTCTGCTTCTTCCATCCTTGTGGTCATTACATCCAGTTGGTTTCCCATCTCGGTTACAGCATTTTTTATTTCAGCCTGACTAGTTTTTAGGTCTTTCATCTCTGAGGTAAGGGACTCCCTGGCGTCTTCTATAATAACCCAGCTAGTGTCCTTATGATTGCTGTTTTAAGAAAAGGCATATTACTTATATCTGTTTCAATTAGATTCCTGGTTGTGACCTCTTGTTCTTTCTTTTTGGGATGAATATCTCCATCTTGCATTTTGTCTAGGTCTGTGTCCACTTCTCTGTGCTAGGAAAACCTGTTACGTTTCCTGCTCCTGAGAGTAATGTTTTTATTAAGAAGAGGTCATATACTGCCCAAGGCCTGGCACTTCAGAAAGTATCTCTGGTGTATGCTATGTGCACCCTGCTGCTGTGTTTTGGCCGCTTTTTCCTTCAGGTCAGCGCTCTGCAGAGTTTCTCTTTGCCTGCAGTGGGGGGTGTGGTGACGTTTAACTAGGTGTGCTCTGGTCTGCTCGTTGAAAGAGGCTCGATCCTATTTGCACTAAAGCTGAAGCTTTGCAGCACTCTGTGGTCAGTAGCCTTGGTTCATGTGGGGGGTTTGTGCTGGTCTGCGAGGCGGGGGTCCTGCTGCTGCTCTGACTCTCAGACACACTTGTCCTAGTAAAGAAGCACCTGCAGAGTGTGGCAGGGGGCGGGGGGTGAGGCTTGGTGTAAGCAACTCAGGTCTCCACTGTTGGCCCTATGCAGCTCACTGATACCAGTCCCTGCTGACGGGTGGGGGACAATAATGGTGCCAGCCCTTTCCTTTGTCCCCGGAGAGAGGAGTTTGTGCCCCTGTATCAGGCTAACCCTCACAGAAGAGTGAATAATCTCCCCTTGTGTGTCCCAGGCGTCCCTCAGATCCCTGGAGCAAATTTCACTTATATACTACAGTACTATCAGCTAAAGTAACCCTGTTATACCTTAGATCCTCAGAACTTATTCATCTTATAACTGAAAGTTTTACCCTTTACTATCCTATTCCTATTTCCTTCACCTTCCAGTCCCTGGCAATGACCCTTCTACTATTTTCTGTGACTTTGACTTTTTCTTAGATTCCACATATATGTGATACCAGTATTTTTCTTTTTCGGTCAAGATTATTTCACTTAGCATGCTGCCCTTCAAGTTCATCCATGTTGTCAAGAATAACAAGATTTGCTTCTTTCTTAAGGTTGAATAATATTCCACTGTGTATATATATATGTATATATACACACACACACATATACATATACATACATACACACACACACACATATATATACACAGGTATATACACACACCACATTGTCTTTATCTATTCATTCATTGATGGATACTATGGTTGTTTCCATGCCTTGGCTATTGCGACTAATGCTGCAACAAAAATGGGAGTACAGATATCTCTTTGAGAGAGCAATTTCATTTCCTTTGGATGTATACCCAGAAGCTAGGTTGTGGATCATGTAGCAGTTCTATTTTTAGTTTCTTGAGAAATCTCCATACTGTTTTCCATAGTGGTTGTACCAATTTACATTGGTACCAACTATACACTAGGGTTTTCGTTTGACCACATCCTCACCAGCATATGCTGTCTTCTGTCTTTTTGACCATTCTAACAGGTGTGGCTTTGATTTGCATTTCCTTTATGATTAGTGATGTTGAGCACCTTTCATGTACCTGTTTGCCATTTATGTGTCTTCTTTGAAAAAAATCTTCATCCAGGTCCTTTGCACATTTTTTACGTAGATTTTTTTGTTTTTATGTTATTGAATTGTATGAGTTCCTTGTATATTTTGTATATTAACTCTTTATGAAATATTTTCTCCCATTCTGTAGTTCATCTTTTCATTTCACTGATGATTTTCTTTGTTGTGGAGAAGCTTTTTAGGTTAATGTAGTCCTACTTGTTTGTTTGTGCTTTTACTTCTTTTGTTTTTTTGTGTCAAATTCAAAAAAACCCAGCTTCCCTAATATCTGGGGAACATTGTAACTCTCCCCCAGTGCCTACTAAATTAAAAGTCTGACCCTCAGGCAGAGCTTTTAAAGCATGCAGATAAATCCCCCTTTTTTTTTTTTTTTTTGTGAACAACTGGAAGATGGGTGTTTTTGCCTGCTCTCTCTGTGCTGAACCCTGGAACAATAGTCACATTGACCTGTGCCTGATAAGAACTGCTTCTTTGTTTGCTATTGTCTCATGAGTCTTCTGGAGACAAACCCCTTTTAGAGGCTTTTAGAGCTGTTTTGGAGGTCTATCCTTCTGGTGGATGTCTTAAAAGTTAGGGTGATACATATAAATCTTCTGTTCTTCAGGGAGAAGCTGAGAGATGGGAGCTCCCTTCTGACTGTATGGTACTGTGCCAGGGCTGGGGTTTATGACCAGAGTGTGTCTCACCTTTTTCTGTTTGTTTTGATGTGGGTATTTTCTAATTTGCCTGATATGTAGGAGTCACACAACTAGCTTCTGGATCTCTTTCGGAGGGAATTGCTCCATGTGTAATTACGTATTTGGTGTATCTGAGAGAAGGGGAGGCCAGGAGTCTCCAATGTCCTATCTTGGTATACTCTGACTCTCATTGATTATTTTTATCTCCAACCCACTAGAACATAGATACCATGAGAACAGAGACCTTGCCTATCGTATTCATTGCTGAATCCTAGTGCTTGGAATGATACTGGCACACAGTAAACACTTAAAAGTACTTCCTGACTTACTGACTTAACCAACCTCAAAGGCCAGAAAATGTGCCATCTAATATCCTAGTTCAAATACATATCTTGTAGGTTCAAAAAAATTTGACACTTTGGGCAAATATGGTGCTGCCTCCTGTAATATGAACATAAAGTATTGGGTCACAATACTTCTGATCTTTAGAAATGGCACTTTCTTATAAGACAAATATTATCAAGCTTGTTTTCTTAGGCTTTGTCATTTCTGGATGTTTGTAAATGATTCTATATAATAATGCAAGGAACTGTCATCTTTTAGTAACTTAGATTTTTCACATGACTTTTTCTTAAGTGATATCTTTTAGAAGGAATTCCTGTATTTTTATACCAACTATTTATATTAAGTGTATATTTTAAACTATTTTTAAAGTTTCATATGGTAATTTACTTGTATAGTGCATTAGTCAATTTGGGCTGCCATAATAAAAAACCCATAGACTGAGTGGCTTAAACAACGGAAATGAATTTTCTCACAGTTCTGAAGACTAGAAAGTTCAAGATCAAGGTGCCAGCAGGGCTGGGGTCTGGTGAAGCCTCTGCTTGTGTTGCAGATAGCTGCTTTCTCACTGTGTCCTCATATGGCTTTTCCTTGTTGTGTGTAAACACACACACACACACATGCACACACACACACCTTTCTTTCTCTTTCTCTTCTTATAATGTTACTAACCCTATCAGATTAGGACCCCACTCTTATGACCTTATTTAATCATAATTACCTCCTAAAGGCCCTATTTCCAAATACAATGACATTGAGGGTTAGGGCTTAAACATATGCATATTGGAGGGGACACAATTCAGTTTATAGCATATAGATAATTGAATAAAAATAGATATCGATGTCTTAAAATGTAACAGCCTTAGAGTTTCTGTCTTTGTTGAGTGAAAGTGCAAACAGACACAACTTACCATCTGTCAATCACAGTGTTGAGAGGAAAGGTCTGTAACTGATGAATCTCTGTGGCTTTACCTTCATGAATCTAATCCATGCAATTGAGAAAGTAAATATTTCTCAGTCAGGCATTCAGAAACTTGAGAGAACATATAGACAGTTGACTCTACTTTTAATTTTTTGGTGGTGCGTATAGAAAAGAAAAATTTGCATGCAAGTGTCATATTTCTTACTGAGAGCTAAAAGCTTTTTTCTCATGCAGATAATGTACTCATAATCTACAAAATTATGGTTCTTCTTAAAAAAAGATATTTCTAAATAACTGACTTGGAGTTTTGTATGTGTATGTGATTGTGACCTATAACACTGATAAATTTTCAATAAAAATAAAAAAATATATTGTGATTATGTTAAAGTGCACATTCACTGACAATGGCCTATGTCCTTTTATATTTGTTTATAGTTACATAACACATACTAATTTACATAAATTATATAATTTATATGAAAGATATTTTTTAAAATTTATTTTATTTTATTATGTTATGTTAGTCACCATACAGTACATCATTAGTTTTTGATGTAGTGTTCCATGATTCATTGTTTGCATATAACACCCGGTGCTCCATGCAATATGTGCCGTCCTTAATACCCATCACTGGGCTAACCCATCCCCCCATAACCCTCCCCTCTAAAACCCTCAGTTTGTTTCTCGGAGTCCATAGTCTCTCATGGTTCGTCTCCCCCTCCGATTTCCCCACCCTCATTTTTCCCTTCCTTCTCCTAATGTCCTCCATGCTATTCCTTATGTTCCACAAATAAGTGAAACCATATGATAATTGACTTTCTCTGCTTGACTTATTTCACTTAGCATAATCTCCTCCAGTTCCATCCATGTTGATGCAAAAGTTGGGTATTCATCCTTTCTGATGGCTGAGTCATATTCCATTGTATATATGAAAGATATTTTTGAACATTTTCCATGTAATATGCCACGGGTGAAGTTGGGAGGCATTTCTTCATATATATATTGCACATAGTATGTGATAAAAATACATTCTGTGCAGAAAATTAATGATTATCTTAGGGGCTTGTTTTTCTTTTTCTTTTTTTTTTTTAGACAGAGAAAGAAGGTTAGAAAGTTGAAGGATAATTGTATTGTGTTAAGCCAAATGTAAATAAAGTGCTCTACAAGTAAACGGATTTTTTTACCTCCTTTGTACAGTGAAAATAACAAAGTACTTCAGTAGATAGGAATTATTAAACCGCCAGAAACCAGGTATATTTTACTGTCAAACTAGTTCTTGGTGTCAAGCATTTATTCCTTGTTCATCTATTTCCTATTCATATGCATGGATTTGCCTATAGCTGTGGATACATAGTTCAGCCAGGGCAGCAGTGTTCAGACTGTGGATCCAGTTTAACTTGGTTACAAATGGGGTTCAGTTTTCTTCCATGTGTCTTTATTCTGGGGTCCAGATGAAAAAGCATCATTTACCCAGAGGAAACTCTTCGCATGTGATCTCTAGAGTGTAATCATCAATGCATACGCCAAACCTTGATTTCATCACATCAATTAGCATTCCATTGGCCAAAGAAATGATGTATCTCTAAACCAACACCAATTAGACAAAAAAAATGTACTCTTCCCATGGCAAGGAGAGTAGTAGGAATTAATTTATGCTGAAAGTAATCCAATTTTCAGTGTGCCTTCTTGTTCACAAGTATTTACTTCCTTTCTTCATTTAAGATTACTCAATCTTTTGGCAAATTTCCCATTAAAAAAATTTCATTCAATCATGGCATCAGGCTCAAAGTTTAGGATCTTGTAATTTACCTTGGGCCTAAATTTTACTGGTCTTTAACCAGAAACCAATCAACTAAAAAGAAGTTATTTGCTCCCTTTATACCCAGGTAAAACAATGGAACAGGGACAAGACAACTACATTTTTTAATCTCATATAATCTCAGTTTCTTTCACGGTGAACTGCTTGTACTTTTGCCAATATAGATCTCTCAAAAATGTTGTACATGTTTTTTGAATTTTTTCTAGTCAATCATATTTGCCCAAAGCTATATCTACAGTTCTTGTCCAGACTTGTCTTTCTTTCTGAATTTATTTACCTCTAGTGTGGGTACGCTTGATTTTGCTGAACCCTGACACGAAGTTTTGTAAGAGCCTTTTGGTCCAGTTCAAGGCATCTATTAAAATCACCTTAATTTTTTCAGGGGTATTAAAGAAGTGTTACAGACACACTCTTGGTTTCACCTTTGACTTAGAAACAGTTTTTTTCCAGCTCTGAATTCCAAGCTGTCTCTATTTCCTCAGAACTCTGCTTGCCAACAAGTCAGCTCTTTCTGAGCTCATCTTTTTCTTATAGTGTCTTATCCAATTGATTAGTTAGGGCTTTCCAAGTGATGGAACCAATAGGATATATGTAGATATATAGAAGAACAGATTTATCTATTTATTTATCTATTTTAGAAGAAGAGATTTATTATAGAAATTGGTTCACGTGGTTATAGAAGCTAAGAAGTTCCACAGTCTACCATCTGTAAGCAGGACAGCTAGGAAAGCTGGTGGTACAATTTGGTCTGGGTCCCACTATCTGGGAGCCAGGAAAGCCAAGGCTATAAGTCCCAGAGTCCAAAAGTGTGAGAACCAGGAGCTCTGATGTCCAAAGTATGGAAAAATGGACATCTCATCCAAAAAAGAGAGAATTCTCCCTTCCTTCACCTTTTTTGTTTTTTTCAGGCCCTCAACTGATTGGATGAAGCCACCCACATTGATGAGGGGGGGTCTCTTTATTCAGTCTACTGAATCATATGCTAATCTCTTCCAGAAGCACCTTCACAGACACATCTAGAAATAATGCTTTACCAGCTATCTGGGCATCCCTTAGCCTAGTCAAATTGACACATAAAGTTCACCATGATACTAGTGTACTTAATTACAACCAGTTTACACTTTTTTTTTAGATTTATTTATTTATTTATTTGAGAGAGAGAGAGAGAGAGAGAGAGTGCAAACATTGTGGGGGAGGGGCAGAGGGAGAGGGCAAGAGAGAATATCAAACAGATTCCTTGCTGAGTGCGGAGCCTGATGCGGGGTTCAATCCCATATCCCTAAGGCCACAACCTGAATCAAAATCAAGAGTCAGAGGCTTAACCAACTGAGCCACCCAGGGGCCACTACAACCAGTTTACACTTTTAAGATACCACCTCAACATTGCCTAGTTCAACACTGCCAATTTAGTACATACATTTTCTTTATCCTTCATTACTACTGGAAGCAATTTTTACCAAATATTTTGCCACTACATTATTTATATCATTTTTTTCTCAACTGCGTTTGACAATTTCCTTACCATCCTGCGAGTTCCCAAAGTCACTGCCATATATTTTAATTATGATGGAACCATACTTTTAGGTCTAATTCTGTGTTAATCGGTTTTTGTTGCATAACAAACAACCATAAAATCTCTGTGGCACACAGAAATAATCACTTGTTTCTTATTCATACATCTGTTATTCAGCTAGAGTATTTCTGCTTTCGACCATGGGGATGGGTGCTCTGTACCAGAGTCTGCTCAAGTATGTTCATTCCGGAGCTAAGACTGAAAGAGGTAGGAGCAATGTGGGGAAGCTCTTCTCACGCAGAATACCAGAGCCCAAGAATGTTTGCCTAAAGGCATGTGCATATTTTAAGTCTTGTCACGTACCTTAACATGCCATTGCACAAAGGAAGTAACATGGCCAAACCCAACATCAGTAGGACAGGGATTTCCTTCCCATGGAGACCAATTTGTGAAGGGCACAAGTGAATGTTTGCTAAACAACAATCCAATCTACCAACACAAGGGAAAGCATAAGAAAAATACAGTGATGGCACGTCCTGCCAAGAAGGTGAACAAGCACAAACTTCTGGCTCTGTCTGTGTAATCTAACCTTGAGATCATGTCCATCTGAACTTGAAGGATTTTTTCAACCTAAAAATAGACTGTAAGATCTTCTAAAAATAACAGAATGTGAATGGATTTTGGTGTTTGAGGGAAAGGAAAGGAAGGAATAACAGACAGCTCAGAGTAGAAGGGAGCTGAGACCTAGGAAAGGAAGACTGGACAGGGCAAGATTTTAGGTACTCTGTTTTTCTCTTCTTTACTTGCTCATTGCTTCACATGAAAGGAGAAAACAAACATTAATCACAGCAGTAGTTACACGGGCTAATATCAAGGTGTCATAAGGACAAAATTAACTATATCCCTTAGGATAAGTAACCACTAAATAATATTATGCAGTGGTCAAAGCAATTAAATAAAGGTGCATGTTTGTGTGTGTGTGTATGTGTGTGTCTTACAAAGATACACACAAAGTCAAGAACATACACCAAACACATTGCAGGCAATCAGGAAGATGGAGATAGGACCTAGAGAGAAAAATAAATATAAAAGAAGAGCCTAGCACAGACTGATGTTAGTATGGTGTGAACTGAGGAATATATTTAATTTGACTCTCCATTCTTGAGATCACCTGACCATTTGAAGATATGGATGTGAGAAGCACTCAGGAATACATAGAGTCATGGCAGGTATTAAGACTAGCATATTTAACAAAGATTAGTAATTAAATGAAGGATTCCAGAAACCACGCATTAACAGAATGATAAGTAACAGAGGTGAGAGCAGGCAAAATTTCAAATCCAGTGGGAGAAATTGGAGGAAAGCATCAGCAATCTGAACTGTCTTAAGGCCAGTATTCTCCATTGAAAAAAAAACTTATCTCAGCCTCAGATTCTCTGTGTTTCTTCATTGTCAGGAAGTGGTCTGCTATCAAATGCTATTTAGACAGTGCTGTGCTGGTTGATATGGGAAGAGGGCTTGGGAAACAATGTTAAATAGAGTTAGAAAGTATTTTTTATGTTATTGATATAGTTACAAAGATGGGAATAAAATATTGTTACCATGGGCAATGCACTGGTATACAAAAATTGCTTTATTAGAAACTTTTTAAAATGACATTTGTTGAATAAAATAAAATTCTGTGCTTTCACCTGATGAGAAAGATTTACTATGTTCTATGGGTTTGTAGTCACCCCCTGGGGTGATTGTTTGGGACCTACAAAATTTTCCTTAAAGGAGAAGCCCTGCTGAATGGAAGGTGGAATAGAGTAAGAGAGTAAGGGTAGGGAAATCAATGTTCCTATGAAATGAATAGCTGATTCTGGCAAGACTTCCAGGAGAAATATGACTATGGCTAAAATGCAATCATATCAGAATTGATTTGCTGTGCCTGACCTCATTGTATATCAATCTACCATAAACTGAATGGGAATTACTTTAAAGAGGAGGTGGGTCCACTATAAAACAAACTGTCAACGCTGACAAATATACAATTTTCCCCTGCTGGCCTCCTCTGCTTCCTCTTGTCCTAAGCCAGCAGCCTGGCATATTTGTTTGATGGTGACCATGAAACATTCTTCTCTATGAACAACCTCCTTGCTTCTCCAGCTGGTAAGAAAGTGTTTTGTGTTTTTAAAGTAGATCTCAATTATCTTACAGTCACATGCAATGTGCTTCTTAAACCAGAAATAATAAGAATTGATATCAAAGCTACTGTTAAATAATAAAAGGGTAGAAAGAGAAACAACATTTCATCTATCCTTAAGTAAACAGAGGCTAGGAGAACAGAGAGAAGAAAAACTCTTTTTTGTTGTTCTTGTGATTCTTTTCTTTGCAACTTATACTATGCATTTTATCAAATGTATTAATTTTGATGAAATATTAATTTCTCAGCCTCATTAAGTTCTATATTTAAAAATCCAAATGCAGGTAGTAGTGGTGGAGTTATTAACAATACTAACCAAATATTTTCTTTGTATCATCAAAAATAATCTATAAACTATCTGGATCAGGTACAAATATTGTTGCTTCTTTCTCCCCTAAACATTTGAAATTCTATATAGTCGACTGAAGTGGAAGTAAAAAGAAGAAAGCAGAACCCCATGCATTAACAAAGTTAATTATTGACAGAACAGAGAAATAATTGGTGCAAAGAGGAGACTTGTCTACAACAAGGTGACATGGTTAGCATTCAGGGGCTCTGGCTATGCTCATCATATAGAAGTCCTTGATGTGTATGGTAATTTGCAGCTGAGCCTTCTAAATTTCTTTCTTCTTTCTTACTTTTCTCTACCTATTTATTCTAATTGCTAGTCTACCTGAGAAATTTTAAGAAGTGGTGTGATGCACTTGGTCGAGATTTATAATGTCGTGTATTAAGTTGGTAGAGCCAAAAAAAAAGTGATTTCCTGAGTATTATGATTTTCCTCTCCCCCAGTTTACTTTCTTTCCTGCACCTGGGCTGATTGGCTAACATCATTGAACACAAATGGCTGGTCACCCCGCATGTATAATTCATGCAATCAAAACTTTGCAACTGTCTACAATTTTGAGTCCTATGTCCTATGTGCCCAAATGGGCTCTCTCTAAGCTGTCAGGACTTCTTGCAACATGGCTTGCTCTACTACCATAAACTGAAGCACTAATGAAGTTGTCCGAATGGTTCTAGAGAGAGCAGTTTAATCAGGCACTGCTTCTAATTGGGATTGGCTGACAGGTGGCCCCAAACATTGAGAGACTTAAAAACACTCAAACAGCTCTCCTCATATCAAACCAAATGCTCATATGGCTTACTGCGAAATGTGCAAGATGAGATTTTTATCAGTAACTTTTCATTCCTGAGGAACAAAAGTAATGCTTTAGGAAAATGTAGGTATTGTTACCTGACTGTGTTTCTAAACCCAGCATTAAATTTAATAATTATGTAATTAGATCTAAATTACCAAAATGAATGCTTCTGAGGCATTGGGACTTGCAGAGTATGTTATCTCAAATATGCACATGATTCTGAGTAGATTAATAAAATTTGCCAACGGTAGCAGGGAAAAATTTCTCACTGTCGTTTCTTAGATGTGTGATTTCATGATTTAGTGTTGTATCTATAACCATGGGCTAGTCATAGAAAAGAAAAAATGGAAACATTATGAAATGTTACATGTTTTCTATGTACCAAGAATGAGTTACTCGCAAATTTGAAATTTTTCACCATGGGAAACTCCCTGTATACTTAAGCAGCCCTTCCCAATCCTCCCTTGCCCCTGAAATATAATACTTTCATGCCTTCTTGGTTATCTTTCATAATTAAAAAATGATACCTCAGCTTATTTTGTCTTCAGTATTAAAACTGGGTGCTTCACCTAGTTTTTTTTCAAAGAAGAGCTATAGTCAAAGGTATAGTCCATCATGTTATTTGGTATTTACTTAAATCTTAAAATTAAAAAAAATCCAGAAAAGCTTGTTGCATGCTGAGAAGGTACACTCTGAAGCAGAGGAAAACTCATTTATTTAATCAACAAGCACATGCTGAAAATCCACTATGTGAAGGACATTGCAAGATAAAAAGCTTCTGCACAGCAAAGGAAACAGTCAACAAAATTAAAAAGCAACCCACGGAATGGGAGAAGATATTTGCAAATGACACTACAGATAAAGGGTTGATATCCAAGATCTATAAAGAATTTCTAACTCAACGCCCGAAAAACAATCAAGTCAAAAAATGGGCAGAAGACATGAACAGACACTTCTCCAAAGAAGACATACAAATGGCTAACAGACACATGAAAAAATGTTCATTATCATTAGCCATCAGGGAAATTCAAATCAAAACCACATTGAGATACCACCTTACACCAGTTAGAATGGCAAAAATTGACAAGGCAAGAAACAACAAATGTTGAAGAGGTTGTGGAGAAAGGGGAACCCTCTTACACTGTTGGTGGGAATGCAAGTTGGTACAGTCACTTCGGAAAACAATGTGGAGGCTCCTCAAAAAGTTAAAAATAGAGCTACCTTAAGACCCAGCAATTGCACTCCTGGGTATTTACCCCAAAGACACAGATGTAGTGAAAAGAAGGGCCACATGCACCCCAATGTTCATAGCAGTAGTGTCCACAATAGCCAAACTGTGGAAAGAGCCGAGATGCCCTTCAACAGATGAATGGATAAAGAAGATGCGGTCCATATACACAATGGAATATTACTCAGCCATCAGAAAGGATGAATACCCAACTTTTGCATCAACATGGATGGAACTGGAGGAGATTATGCTAAGTGAAATAAGTCAAGCAGAGAAAGTCAATTATCATATGGTTTCACTTATTTGTGGAACATAAGGAATAGCATGGAGGACATTAAGAGAAGGAAGGGAAAAATGAAGGGGGTGGAAATCGGAGGGGGAGATGAACCATGAGAGAGTATAGACTCTGAGAAACAAATTGAGGGTTTTAGAGGGGAGGGGGGTGGGGGCATGGGTTAGCCCGGTGATGGGTATTAAGGAGGGCACGTATTGCATGGAGCACCGCGTGTTATACTCAAACAATGGATCATGGAACACTACATCAAAAACTAATGATGTAATGTAAGGTGACTAACATAACATTAATAATAATAATAATAATAAAGACATTGCATTGTGCTGTATACCAAAAGGTATGCAAAAGTCAAAACAATTCAGATATTGTCCTCAAATAGCTTACAATCTAATAAGGGACAGAAGAGAGGTATAGAGAAAACTATAATACAGTTCAAGGTGTGATAGGGCCCTATAAGATGTCAAATAGCTTTCTAAAATGATTCAGAAGAAGAAAGTTTTGACATCAAGAGCCAAGATTGTTCCATCTCCCTTTATAGCTTTACTCTATTAATTTCACTTTTGAGAAAATGACTCTTCCCTTGGTTCCAAATGATTAAAGCACTTCCATATTTAAAATCACAAAATGTCAATACCTGTGGGCAATGAGACATTTTATAATGAGTGAGGAAAATGATTTTTGAATCCACAACCTTCTCTGTGGCCAGAATTGGGTTATGTCTAACACTTCTAGAGGAGACGGAGTAGAACTACCAAGTTTGGGCACAGGGTCACCTGTCTTTGAAAAGGGGCTGGACTTCTTTTGAATCAGATTTCTGTTATCAAGGAGAGATAAGAAGAAGGATACTAGTTGGACAACTAGTTGTGTCTCTTCCAATAGAATGAGCACAGTAAGAGAAAAGTCAAGGCCTCCAAAATTTCGTGAGATTTTGTAATTAATTTTTGTATTTGGGTGAGAAGAATTAAAGAGGTCAAAGGTTAAAGCTTTATGGGAGTATCCTTTATAGAATAAGTTTATCAAAACATCTGATGCGGAAAGGTAGGAGAGCAGTGATATACTTAGGTACAAAATTGTTAGAACAGTAGAAGAATTTTTCCCCTAAGTAAAAGAAACATGGATATTTTTACTCAGAAGTACTGTCAAAAAGACCAGAGACTACAAAAAGGCAAGTTAATTGCCAGAAAAGGAGTCTAGAGTAGGGCTTTTCAATATGTAATGTGCATACAAAACGTGACCAGAAGGATCATGATCAACCTTATCATCAATATGTATCTCAGTATAGAGTGTGATGTTTTGTGTTGAGACTGGGTTTTGTTGAAGGGAAAGAGGGCAGAGAGTCTGTGAAAACTGGGTGTCTGCTAAGTAAAGGAGTGAGGAGAAAAATCTGCAAAACCGGAGCTCTTTTTTTTTAATTTTTAATTTTTTAAATTTAAATTCAATCAATTGACATATAGTGTATTATTAGTTTCAGAGGTAGAGTTCAGTTATTCACCAGTTGCATATAACACCCAGTGCTCCTTACATCAAGTGCCCTCCTTAATACCCATCACCCAGTTACCCCATCCCCACACCCACCTCCTCTCCAGCCACTCTCAGTTTGTTTTCTATGGTTAAGAGTGCTCATGATTTGTCTCCCTCTCTGATTACTTGTTTTATTTTTCCCTTCCTTCATCTATGTTCCTCTGTTTTGTTTTTTAAATTCCACATTTGAGTGAAATCATATGATAATTGAAAGACAGAGCTCTTGATAACTAACTTTAATTGTTTACAATAGCTAGAAAGAATTTTTTTTTTTAAGAAAGAATTTGTTTTAGCAAAGGTGGAAGAGTGGCATGCGTGATTTAAAGAATACCTTAGGTTTATTTTCAACATATTTCACACATAAAAACTTAGCTTGAGAATAATCAAACTATTTCAAACTTTTTCAGTTTTACCAAAAGAACAAGAAAGAGAGAGAAAAATGGAGAAATAAATAATTTAATTCACCACTTATACTCTAAGATTCTATAAAAGTGATACATTGTAAGCCCTGGGTTATAGCTGACTTTAGCCTTTTTAATTTTCCATATATTAAGAAATCAACTTTTTAAAGATATAGATGTGAAATTGCAAAGTTCTTTATATGAAATATTTTAAATTATAGTAAAAAATCCAATAATCATGAGCTTACATAAGGGATTTTTTTGTTCTTTGTATGCTCTAAAAATTGTAGCTTTGAACAGGTTTACATTTCATCTAAGCCACTGATAAATTGTGTGGAAGTTTGTGTGTGTGTTCAAAATATATGAGGTGACTCATATTGATTAAGTGTCTAAAAACCATAGTTTAAAAAGTATGGCTCTGAAAAGAGAGAAGAGAAAGGCTATGAGAGCTATTTTTAAGAATAGGAGTTTTAATGTAAAAGTAAGAGTAGACTCAGAGGTCCCTAGAGAAGCAGACACCAGTGGATAAAATTTATAAGATGGCAGTTTTTGACTTAATAAAAGGAAGAAGATTTTAACAATTTAAAATTCTCAACAAATGATTAAGTTGCTTTCAGTGGAAGAAAGCCTTGATCTCTTAAAGGCTGACTGACCATCTGCCCAGGGCATTATAGAGGAGATACATTTATTGATGGCCAGGACAAAATGGATTCTAACTTCCCATTTAATTTAATGATATCAAGCTATCTGTATGGATGTGGTCTTCAAGTTTTTCCTCTTATTGTGAAATTTTAGTCCTTAATCAGGGTTAAACACATTAAATTCAATAAACAGAAAATACAAACGTGATTACATTAGTATGGGTAACAGCAAAATTTAGAGAATATCATTAAAATGTTCCTATGCCAATTAGCCTTCAGAAGTATATTTTCTGGGCCTGAATCTGGATACCTGGGATTTGTAGAAGTGATCAAAGCAAGGCAATTATACTACAGTTCCTGTGCCTATTTTCCTGTTTCTCTCACTGTTGATTGATTGGAAAAGTGTTTCTCTCAAATGATCTGTTGGTAGTATTTTTATGCTGTTCATTTGAAGAACTAGTCTAGATTATATAAAAGGACCTAAGGCTTAGCCTTATATATATTGTTAATCACTCAAGTATTAATAAATACCTGTGAGATGAAGATGAAGCCACAGGGGAATTAATGTTAGTTTATAAAATTGATGAGCTTACTTCATGTCCCAAATAGCTTTACATTTATCGCTATTAGTTTATGCAGTTACAAGGAATCATGATTTTTCACATTGTTTTTATTTCAATTTTTTTCCTTTTCAAGCAATTTGTTTGAAAACAGGAGTTTATCTTCTGGCAAAGATAAACATGAGAACAAATTCTATACCATATATTCATAATGGTCAACACATACAATGACTACAAATTGTACAATAGTGGAGGGAGAGGTGCGAGAGGTTATTTTATCATGAAAGAATGTCTTACAATTATTACACACAGTGATCAGTTTTTAGACCAAAGTGAAGGTAAACTACACATGTTAAACATCATACATTTTTTTATTCAAATTTAATGGGCCTCTTTTACCTTGTGAAGTTCAATTCATTGTAGCATACATTTTTCTTTGTTTTTGAGCATAGTTTTGGTATACTTGTACAAGAAATGGGGGTGTCAGTGTGGATAAGATGGTTCCTGTCTTCTAGTAACTCAGGGTCTTATGGAGGTGAAAGTCACAGGAATAAATGTTTAAGTCATAATCAGTTAAATAAAATGTTAGAAAGGATCCAGGGGCTATGAAGAAGATCTAGAGTAGGTCATGGCTAAGCTGAGTTTTGAGGAATATATCAAAAGCATGGTTATGATTTAAAGACTATGAGTGGTAATTTTATCATGGCTATGGTATTCATGCAATTTTCTTTATTTAAAAAATTACACTTATGAAATTGTGTGCAAAACATAGCATATTATAAGGAGGAAAAATCACAAATTTTCTTGCTAAAAAAGTCTGTAGCGCAAACTGACATAGCGAATGGAATGTAAAAGTCCTTTGAATTCAAACAAATATAACTTAATTAAATACACTTTCTTTTTTATAGTTTTTTTTTACTTTTCCCTAATTATAAAAACAATTCTTATACATTGCATAAAATTTGAAAGATGCAAACAAATCAAAGTACTGCCAAAATCAAATTTTTCACGTAGAAGTTGGGAAACAAATACCTTATTTTGTAATTTCACACTCACGATTCCTTGTTTACTAAAAGATCATCACCATCATTACTACAAACATTTAGTATGTGTCAAGGTATGCTACAACTTTTACAGGTATTTACTCATTTAAGTTTTAAAACTACTTTAAAATGTAAGTACTAAGTACTAATATTACTCTCATTTTAAATAAGAAGAGAAAACTGGGACATTGAATAATACGATTGTCCAATATAGTTTCAAAAATGAGGATTAGACAAATTCTGCACTTTTCTTCAGCGTTAAAAGTAACAAGAGAGTCTCAAAGATCAGAAACTGGAAAATACCTGGTGAAAGTGGTCAAGATCAGATTGAAAGGAGAAACAGTATCCTGAGATACATGAGGTTGCTTAAAGAGAAAACTATCTTTTATTTTTCACAGAAGCAGTATTGAGGAAGCTCCATGTGATAGAAGCATCTAGCAAGAATGCAATTGACTAAGGCAATTAAGCAGTATCAACCAGGGAGATCAATTTTCTATACATCATCCCAATTCCTTTGGGCAGAAATTATTGAAAGGATTGTTCTAGTTTAAGTAGTAGGTGCTCTTGAAATAAGAAGGCAGAGGGGTGGGCTCCAGATGGCTTGCCGTTGAATGGAAAAGCGGGTAGTATATAAACCTAGAAGATCAGCTGCCAGTGTACTAGATACACATTGGTCACTGTAACTATAGAACAATATCAGTAGCTAATTTCTCTCATACAAGAAGCAGGCTATGCCAGTAGAGGGTACTTCCAGCGTAGTCAGTGATATATTGAGCAGATGAGATCAGAAATTGAAATTGCTAGAAATCTGTGTAATGCCAACATCATGAGAGATAACAAACTAAAGAACTTACACTTGAGGAAATAAATTTATCCAAAAATGAGAAAAGGTCTTTAAATTTAAAGTTTATATCTTCAGAGAAATAAATTATTTTATTGTAGAAACAACTTGTAGAGATTTGGGAAATATAAGTTTCAATTGATTTAAAATTTAATATAGTGTCTAAATAGCAGAACAGAGGGAGCAAAAGGATCAATCAGTATCTTGAAGATTTGTCTGCCGAATCAACCTAAAATGTGGGACAAAGGGATAAAGTGAAAGTATATACAAAATGAAAAGGAAGGAAAAAATGATCAAGAGGTACATAAATATGTTTATTAAAAGCTCCAGAAGAGAAAATAGGAAGAATGGTGCTGAAGCACTATTTGAAAAAATTGGAATTACCAGGAATGATGTCATCAACATGGCAGAATAAGAGTTTTTCACTGTATTTCCCCCATAGAGCACCAGTTTAGACAACCACCCATTGATAAGAGACCCTTTCTTAAAGTCCAGGAGTCCAACAGAGGAATTCCAGTGGAATTCCCCTGGAGCAAAAACATATGAGATTAGAGGCACTGAAGAGGGTAAGAGGAACAGTTTTACTTTATCTGCATCACTTTTTCCTTTAGGTGGCACTGCTCAGTGCCAACAGACACCTTCTTGGCCAGTAATTTCTCCCTGGAGTGAGAGCTCATGAGTGCCCAACTTTCCCAGCAGTGCAGGATGTTGCCAAAGAAACTTACTTCTTTCTTGCCCCATCCAGAATACTGAAGTGCAGTGCACAACTGGGGGCTTAGAGGAGCTGGGACTACAGCAGACAGGGCTAAAAATTGAATTTGGTTGCATGTAAATAAATGAACGAGAGTAACCTGGAAAAAATTAGGTAGTCCAGCACTCACCCAGCAGTACCACAAAGTCCCAGATCCTGTTTGTTTCCTCTCTCTTTGTCATACACAGATGTTCTTTCCTTATCTTGTAGATATGTTCCAGTTAGGAAAAATGGGGAAGTGTGAGGAACATAAAGACTCCTTTCGTCTGAGTCTCTCCCTTTTTATGAACCATTGGTGGCCATGTTGATTTTTGCTTATATATTACAGTTTTGCTTATAGCCTTTTAGGTGGTGAACTGAAAAGGATCAACACATTTAAGGCAGTGCCATTCACATTATAGCCATGTACTAGATTTAAGGAAATACAAATAAGTTAGTCTTTAGAATTCTCTTCAGCAACACTGGATGCAAGAGCATGATGGAATAATATTTTTCAAGTACTAAAGGAAAATCTTTACTTCTAGAATTCTTTAACCAGAAAAACTATTATTTATTTGAGAGTTTAAAAACACATTATGTAACCAACTAAGACTCAAAAAGTTCACCACCTTCAGACTTTCTTTGAAAAAAAAAAATTTAACATTAAAAAATCAATTAGTATTACCCATTATATCAACAGATTAAAAAAGAAAAAGTACATGATCATATCAATAGATGCAGAAAGAGCATCTGATAAAATCAAACATCTTATTCATGATAAAAACTCCAAGTAAAACTAAGAATAGAAGGAAACTTTCTCAACTTGGTAAGGACTACCTACAGAAAATCTACAGCTGGTATCATACTTAATGGTGAAAAACTTGAAGCTTTCCCTCTAAGATTAGGTATAAGGCAAGGATGTCTCCTCTCATGACTCCTTGTCAACATCATACCTGAAGTCCTTGCTAATGCAATAAGGTAAGAAAAGGAAATAAAAGATGTACAGATTAGGAAGGAAGGCATAACACTGTCTCTGCAGATGATGTGATCAACTATGTAGAAAATCAAAGAATTGACAAAAAAAAAAAAACCCTCCTGGAACTAATAGATAATTATAGCAAGGTTGCAGGATATAAGAATAATATAAAAGAGTCCATCTCTTTCCTACATACCAACAATGAACAAGAGGAACTTGAAATTAAAAACAGTACCATTTACATTAGTATCAAAAAAAAACCTAGGTAAAAATCTAACTAAATATGTACAAAATCTATGTGAGGAAAACTACAAAACTCTGATGAAATCAAACAAGAACTGAATAAAAGAACTAAATAAATGGAGAACTATTCCATAGTCATGGATAGGATTCCTTTCTTGTAATACAATCTATTGCATGGGTGCAGACTTAAAAAATTTGACAATATGCATTTATTAAACAACAACAAATCTTGTTTTGTCAATAGTAACAATAACAAAGTTATCATGCAAACAACAGAGGGAGAGAATATATGTAATATATATGTATTAATCCAAAATATATAATAAATATCATTAATAAATTTATATAGATATAATAGATTTTATGTATTTATACAACTCAATAGAAAAAGTGGTAGAGTGTACAATCACTTTTCAGAAAAGAAAATAGGAATGATCAGTAAACATATGAAACTATATTCAACCTCACTGATAGAAATATTAAAATAGAAGTAAAAATAAGATATGATATTTATCAGTTTTGAAAAAGTTATAATTATAAATTATAAATATCTACAATGTTAAAACAGTCATGGAAAAATTATTATTTCTCTTTTTCTTTATAGATTTTATTTATTTGACAGAGAGAGAGAGCACAAGCAGGGGGAGTAGTGGAGGGAGAGGGAGAAGCAGGCTCTCCGCTGAGCAGGGAGTCCAATGTGGGGTTTGATCCCAGGATCCTGGGATCGTGACTTGAGCAGAAGGCAGACGCTTAACCAAATGATCCACCCAGGTGCCCTGGGAAAGATTATTCTCATAAAATGCTGATGTGTTCCAATTTTGGGGAGCAATTTGCTGGAAATCAGGTAAAATTGAAAATGCTCACAGCATTTGTATGCCAGTTTGCTTTTCTGAACACAAAGTCCTGCCATGTTTAAATATGAAGTAAATCTATTAAGGAACACTTACAAAAATGTTGGAAGGGCTGAAGAAATAAACTCTAGCTGCTGTTACAGGGACAATGCCCAAAACAACACTGCAGAATTGGCCTAATAAGGAGCCACTATTACAACTGGATTATGCCATGATGTAATATTCTTGCCAGATTGGGATTCTGCCTTGGACCCCATTGACCCCAGAAACACACTGCCTTTACCACTGGCTCCTTGAGAGTAAAATGCATGCCCTGTCCTTGTCATATTTTCTTAAATAGCTGTCTTCTGGATTCCGGGCAGTGTCTAATGGGTGGAATCTAATTCCCGAAAAAGCACCTATCAGAAAGGGAAGCTGGGAATTTTTTTTCCTTATTCCATGTTAGAGTCAGAGTTCACAATTTGGATGAATATTGAAATGTGTATTAAGTGTTCCAAACATTTGGACAATAATGAAGAATAGATATCCACTGCAACCTTTGAATAAGCAAAACCATTTTTAAATATGCACCTAGAGAAATTTTTTTAAATATGCAAAAATAAACTAAATGATATCTATCACTGCATATTACAATGCCAAAAATGAAGCATTCTCAGTGTCCCTAAATAGGAGGAATGAGTGAATAAAATGTTGACAAAGTCAAACAATGTAATATTATAATGTGGTTGAAAAAGATAAACTAGCTTTCTTGATTTTACCAAGAATTTATATAAAAAACATAATGGTGAGAATAAAGAGATGCAGAATGATATATATAGAAAAAAATAAAACATTTATGTAAATAATAAAGAAGCCATTATCCCCAAATAGTATATATTGGTTAATGATCACACACACAATATTTACAATATATATATACTATATATATACACTATATATACTATATATATTGTGTTCATGCCATACATATATGTGTATACATGTATGTATGTATCTGTGCACATATATATGTATACTATGTGTATTTGTATAGCTACATAGATGGATGGATGAATGGACAGGTAGATTGATAGATGGACAGATAGATAGATTACTGGAAAACTGGGTCTGTAATTATTAGCATTTGCCATGGGGGTGGAGGGCTAACAATAGGGAATGGGAATATGATATTGGGAAGGTTAAAAGAAGACTTTGTATTCATTTGTAAGCTTTATGTTTTTTAAAAATGGCAAATCTGACAAAATGTTAGCATTACTAATCAAGGGGTAATGGCTAATCTTTAGATTATTCTTTATACTTTCTGTATTTTTAAATTGGTGTAGTAGTTCCAAGAAGGAGAGCAGAAGCATGCAATGCCTCTGGAGGGCCAGGTTTAGAACTCATGCAATATCCTTTCTACCATATTTTACTGGTTAAAGCAAGTCACAAGTCTATCCCTAATCCAAGAGGCAGAGGAACAGACTCCACCTCTTAATGGGAGTAGCTTAATAGAAATTGAAAGAATAATGACTTTTTGAAATCTACTACATAATCTTATCTTTCTACAGGGATATTGTTGTCTTCTCACACAGAAACGTTTTCATAAAATATGCAAGAATTGTTCCAAGCAGATGGACAGTTTGTATATCTCATTTGTGTATAGACTCTTTAGTTTTATCTCACTACAAGAGTATCCAGAATGTAGTCCTAAAAGGTACTAAATTCATTTTTAAAGATAAAGTGAAGAATGAAATCAGAAACATGCTACCTGAAGATTTAGGCAAAAGCCATGAGGATCATACTGACTCAAAAAAACCCTCACTTCAAAATATACCTGCAACCTTAGTTTTAGTGACATCCAAGCTGTGCTAGCTTCTCTTTGGGGACATGGTTATTTCAAAGGGATCTTCAAGCATAAAGTTTATAAAAGATAAAATAATGAATCTGTTAATTAAATGGGATGTTAATCATATTGAAGCATGGATTAATGAACAAAATATAATTAATTCACTGAGAGAGAACTATTCTGTTTAGTTTGTTAAAATGAATTAAGAAAAGACTTTTTAAACTGATAAACAAGAAATTGGAAATTTTCTTGTGTGTTTTAAGGTACATATTTGTGTTATGGTTTTTAGTTTAACTAATTTAACAAAATTGACTTAATAGCCACTACCATCAAGTTTTTTAATAAAGACCATAAATTAAAACAGTAATGACTAAAGCTTTTTAGGAAACACAATTTAACTCTTTTTTAGAATAGAAAATCTGACTCAGTCTTATCAAAATTGATTTTTATTTCTCTAAATTTCTTTCTAGAGGTTAAATAATATATAAAAATTACCACTTATTGCTTACTATTCCTGCTAAATGCCATGTATGTTTCCGAACACTATCTTTTTTAGACCAGACTTGGAGGTGGGTCTATTAGCCCTGTTTTACAGATGGTGAGAATAGAGAGTGCACAGAGGTTATGGATTAAGGGAATGTCATATGCATTTGTCCAGCCAGGATTGAATCCAAGTCTGTATGATTCCAGAGTGTATGCTGTAACCACTACAGACTTTCCAATATGAAGGCTGTACAATCTATAGATAATTTCTGCCCAATTCTTTATAAAATGATGGCCCCTTTTTACTTTCTCTAAGTCAATTATTTAGATAAATTTGAGACAAAGTTTTATGCAGTGTACAAATTCTCACCTACATCATATATTTGATTAGCAAAAAACATTATAAATGGGCCCAAACTTTGGGTATTTCCAGAGTTTCCCAATATTTTAAACCACTCTTTATGCTTTTATTTGTGATGAGATGCATTAGTGACCTTACAGTTTATCCTCTTCACCCCCACTGACATATCAGGCACAAATAATATATTTTCATGTTGTTTTATAACGTGAGAGGGCATAAGCTCAGAAACAGAATAAAGGAAGACTTCTCACTGTGTCACAGGATTTGAAATCTGGTGCTATTTATTTTTTTCAAAAAAAAAAAAAAAAAGTCCTAACACAGAAATCCAATGAAGACCAATTATCATGGCTGCATGGCTGGCATTGACTGAAACTTCTTTCCAGTGGCTCCTTTTTGTCATTCAGTTTTGCCCAAGCTTTATTTTTCTTCAGGAGTTAGTTTTCTTTCTAAAATGTGGCCTTTCCCCAGTCATTCTTTATCACACTGCATCATATAATATCACATCACATCACTTCACTTCACGTCACTTCTTTTCACGTCATTTCACATGACTGACTTCAATTTTCTTCATACCATTAATTTTTAACTGAAATTATACCTTCATTTAAAAGTGGTTTCTTTTGTAGTTTAGTCCTTCCAGGCCTGTCCCTAACTATTGTGAGGCCCACGATAAGAGTACACATGAAAACCTACATGCTACATGTCAAATATTTAAAAGCTAAAAAGGAAATAACAATATGTCAAATAAAATGTTGCACTTCCTCTGGTAAATATGCCTTCATAATGATGAAACTAACAAAAAGATGGACACACTATGCTATTAATATAAATAAAACTTGGGAAAACAGAAAAAAACCTTGAATTTAATTTTTATTGTACTTTTTTTTTTTTTTTTAAGTAGCCTCCATGCCCAGTGTGGAGCCCAACATGGGGTTTGAACTCACAACTCTGAGATCAAGACCTAAGCTGAGATCAAGAGTCATACACTTAACCAACTGAGCCACCCAAGCATCCCAGTAAATTTCTTGCACATGTTTTATTTTTTCTATTGATGAGTAAGAAAATTTTGGCTGACATATTTAAATAGAAACACATAATGCATAAAGTATTTTATTACTTATAAAGTATTTTTGTTTCAGCAAACTCATTAATTGTGTTTTTAAAATAAAGATTTCAAATAATTTGTGTTCAATTGGTGGTTATGACCTAAAAGATTAAAAAGTGATTATGCTCAAAGTGAACAAGCTTTGAATATGTTTTTATTAAAATGAAAGTAAGGATAATTTAAAGTTCTCTTCATAGATATTCAAAATTTAATTTTCTTCTAAATCATTTAAAATTGTTTAATGAAAACAAAGTCCAATTGTAATTACTAAATAAAAGTTAAGATCCAAATTATTGAAATGTAGCTAAATTTTTTAGTTAATATTTTTAAATTGTGAAATCTTATTAAATATTTTTATAAGAAGAAACTATTAGAAATTCACATGTTCAATATCAATCTACTTGCAATGTTAAGAATCTATATCACAGTCCAAGTATGTTACATCTAGGCCTGTATGTGACTTGTTTAATGTGGCTAAATATTCCTCAGCTGCTATGGGGAACTCTTGTGGATACAATACTAATTCTGAGTATCTTTGGAAACGAACTGAAGCAGGTCTTCAGCAAGGAAGTGAATGCTCAGCACTTCTGGAAATGATTTGTTGTTATGTAAAAGATGATCTTACATCATGCTATCTGGAAGGAAAGATTTTACAATTCAATTTGGTCTGTTTTTCTCTTACCTAAGCTCATTGCTTTTCAAATGGCCCCCACACTCCAAAGCAATGTCTGTTTCCTCTAACACGGCCAGTAGCATGAGAAACGAGCCTTCACAGCATTTAGACATGTAGACGTTGGTATTGAAGATGAAGTATAAGATGTGAAGTATTTCTCTGGGGCCTGAATGGTGTTCAGGGTAATAGGTTGCTCTGAGTTGATGCCAAAATCAGAAGCTAAGAGCAAAAAGCAGTGTCTTTTAATGCATTAATTGTTTTTGTGCTAGCTGTATGTATAGTTTTGGAAATCTCTGGCTTAGATGATCTCAGCAGAGAGTCAGAGAGGACAGAGGAAAAATTGCCTGTGCAGACACTGAGGATAGGATATAGGATGGTTCCAAAATCTGTGATGGCTAACAAGGGGGAGTAGTAATGGTAGAGAGGGAGAGAAAACAGATTAATATGATAATTAATGACAAACAACCACTATGTTATTTCAAATGCTTACTCTATGTCAGTCACAACAACAGGTTAATAAGCATTATCAGTCTCAATCCTCACAGCTGCTGTGGAAGCTACTATTATTATCTCTTGACCAAGATAGTCAATAGGTATATGAAAAGATGCTCAATATTGCTAAATCATCAGGGGAACACAAATCAAAACCAATGAGATATCACATCATATCTGTTAGAATGACTGTCACCCAAAAGACAAGGGCTAATAAATGTTGGTAAGGACCAGGAAAAGAGGGAACCCTTGAACAATGTTGGTGGAGATGCAAACTGGCATAACCATTAAGGAAAACAGTATCTGGGTCCCTCAATTTTATTTAAAAAAAAACTACCATATGATCCAGCAATTCCACTCCTGAGTATATATATCCAAAAGAAATGGAAATAGGATCTTGAAAAGGTATCAGCACTCCCATGTTCACTGTACCATTATTCATGGTAGCCAAGATATGGAAACAACGTTAAGTGTTGTCTACGTATGAATGGCTAAAAAATGTGATATATGTATCATTATGTGTTATATATTATTATATTATGGAATATTATTCAGGAACTAATTCTGCCATTTGTGATAACATATATGAAACTTGAGGGCATAGATGAAACTTGAGGGTGAAATAAGTCAGACAGACAAACATAAGTGCATGATCTCACTTATGTATAGAATTTTAAAAAGATAAACTCATAGAAACAGAGAGTAGAATGGTGATTGACAGGAAATGGGGGTAGGGAAAATTGAGAAATGTCAGTCAAAGGATACAAACTTCAAGTTATAAGATGAATGAGTTCTGGAGATGTATACATGGTGACTATAGTTAATAATACTATATTATATATTTGAAAGTTTCTAAGAGATAGATCTTAAATGTTTTTATAACAAAAAAAGAAATGATAATTATATGAGGTGATGGAGATGTTTACTAACTCTAGGGTGGTAATCATTTTGCATTTTGTAAGTGTATCAAATCATCACATTGCTCACCTTCAACTTATACAATGTTATAGGACAGTTAGTTGTATCTCAATAAAGCTAGAAAAAACAACAACAATGACAAAAATACAGATGGCCTGATCATATTAACCAATCTCTCCCAGTGTCCTCCAATACTTTTCTACCAGTTCACTCCAGAACTTAACAACCCTCTTGCCTTTTGTTCCAGAGGAGTATGTACGATCTCTCCTATTGCAATATTTTTGACCTCTATTGAAACAGTCTTAAATAAAGTCTTCGCCTACTTAAACCCATTGACGTAATTTTTCTTTCACACTCTTCATTTCATGGATGTGGAGCTGAAGTTTAGGATGATTAAAAAGTTTACTGGAACTCCCATAGCTGGTAAATAATGAAGGCAAGATTCTTGCCAGGTATTGAGTCCCGAGTCTGAGTTCATAGAGTTTGGTACAGATTCACGTTTTAGGAGGGCCACAGCATATGCCTGCTTGGTGAAGGAGACAGCTTTTGGTCTTTTGATTGTTCCCAGATAACTATATCCAGGCACCAGGTATTATCAATGCTCACACTGTGATGCCCACAGGGCTTAATATCTCTCTAAAACTGACAACATGAATTGTTACTAAACTTCCTGAATTTCCAGTAACTAGAAGTAAGAAGAACTCTAGAGTTTGGAATGGGGCTTAACTTCCAGATAGTATGAAAATAGGAGTCCAAGAAATCTTGATATAGGGCTGAAAACTCTCAGATCTAAAGAGATTGCAGTACCTTTAATCAAAAGCCCCGTATTTAGACATGGAGACTTGGTTTGTGCATTGATTCTGTTCTGGTACCAATTATTAATATAAATTCTGTTCTGGTACCAATTATTAATATAAATTACTTAGCACATAGTAAGCGCTCAAAAATATGTAGCTAAAAAGAAATCTGCCTTGGTGCCTATGTTAATAGCCTGTGTAAGAAATGTCTTGATTCTTGTTGTAACTACAGCTTCTCTTTGGTTTAAAGTGCTTGTTTGAAGAAGCATGTTTATACTATGGAATCTATTGTTTCAGATGGAAGGTTTATGTGGCATTGCTTGCACAGTAATGAGTTTGCTTAAACAACACTGCATGACTGCCATCCTTTGGGACCCACAAGAAAATGAGCCTCTTGTGAGTCAATCTCAGCAATGAAAAAATTTACAATAAAATTGGCTTCTGCTTTGTGTGCAGTTTACATCCACTTGTACAAGGTGAGCTGATACAGGATATCAGCATGGGTTCTCACCAGGGAGGTCCTCTTGAGACTTGTAAAATAAATGATCATTTCTGTCAAGCCCCAATGGTGTCTTTTTTCATTCCTTGCTGAAGCTCTACTTTGACATTACAATGTTTTCTTATGCAAATTGTAACTATTGGCTTTGTATTGTGCTGATCTATTCCTCTACAGATAATGGCAGTAAATTTTATAGAAATACAGGCTTGGGTGAAACTTCCTCAGAGCGCCCTTTCTATTTGGGCAAGTATAAATCTCTCCTTCTAGTCTGGCCAAGGATGCCCAAGATAAAGCAGGAGGAGACAAATAACGTGCATTTCAATCTGAAAAAAAGGGGGGAGGGTTGAATTAGTCACCCTCTCAACTTAAAAATGGCTCCAAACTCTGTAAGGAGTTCCACTGAATTTTTTGGTGCATAATATGACCACTGTCTGATTCCTGTAGCTGTTAACTCCTGAACATAGCAGGTCTCGGTTCTAGTGTAGGGTAGCCTAGTGATTTGGGAGAACCAAACAGATTATACAGCATTGCATTTTTTTTCCTCCCTTTCATATTTCTGAATTTGGGAAATTAACCCTTGAGAATAAAATCAGAGATGTAAGCAAACCTTTGCTACTGACTCATTCCGTTCCACAGTAGCTCAGAATTGGGCTTATGATAGACATAAGTGACTTGTATGGGAAGAAAGCAAAATTATATTCATGAAAGTGACTGATTTCCCATGTGATTAAGAGTTTTACTTAAAATCTAACTAATAAACACCAACCTAATAACTTTTCCAACTAACAATAACAAGAAAATAAAATCACAGCTGAGCTAGCTTAGTAAAAGTTTGAGCTTTTGTTTGTTATTCTTGATCTGTGGGGTGGAAGCAGCTCATCCCTAGCTGTTCTTATGTTATAGGTATCTGGATGTGGGTAAGTTCATTCGTTTACTATCTCTGTTCTGTTTACCAATTGCATGATTTATTAGACCCTAGCAAGAAATGAAAGATTTCTTATTCCCAAGACATGGCTCATCCCATCCTGCCCTTCACATTTTTTGTTTTTCAGATCCTAGGTCTTAAAATAAAAGTTTGAACTCCTCAAAGTCAGCACCTTTTCTTCTACATCTAATTTGCTGTGGATAAAACAAGAGGCAGATGGTGGCTGACATAATAATATTAATATAGCACATTGTAAATTCCCTTTATAAATGTGAAATGGCTAAATTCATTAGAGCTCCTTTTGATAATGAGTTATTTTAATATTAGTATACCTTTAATATAAAATAGATAAAAAGTATATTATAGTTTGAGATTCATGAAGATGCTGGCCTGCACAAGCCTAAGTGGTGTCGGATTTGGCAAACTCTCTAGTGATAAGCGCTTACATATTTGAGATCTGAATAGTTGGAAGTATCTAGATAAGAGAAAGACATATGACTGATACACCACTGAAACAATGAAACTTTCATTAATTCTGAAAAGTAAACTTGTGTGTTTTCATGGCATAGAATTAAATTTTGAGTGTTAACACCAGAAGCCTGAATCCCTTCTGCTTTATGCTGCTTCATGTTTTATGCAGATTATGTTTTTGCTAGAATTGCCATTGCTAGACTACATTAAACTTTAATGCACTTAGAGAAGAATTGGATTATAAAAATTATTGTTGATATCTTCATGTCTATGTAAAAAAATTAAGAAACTTATTTGAGCACTTTAAAAAGAGACATTAAGAAGAGAAGAAAGATGAATTATAGTAGAGGAGAAAATGATTAGTTTTAGTTTAAATATAGTATAGTATCATTTGATGCTTGGTCTTAAAATTAAGCCAATCCTTCAGAATCAGATTTACAATAGGATGCACATTCAAGAGTTACTCTTTATTTCTCTTTAAAAGGAGCTTAGGTCCTAGGTAGTCTCTTTGACTTAGATTCTTCCTCAGAAATGAGTGTTTAATACTTGTCATAAGTTTCTGGCAAAGTAAAATGATTATTATAATTACACAATAATATATTATATATTATACATATTTAATTTAACTATAGAGAGTGTATTCTTTTCTTTAAGTTTTTATCTAAATTCTAGTTAGTTAACTTACAGTATAATATTAGTTTCAGGTGTACAATATAGTGATTCATCATTTTCATACGACACCCTGTGCTCATCACAAGTGCACTCTTTAATCTCATCACCTATTGCACCCATCCCCCCACCCACCTCCCCTCTGGTAACCATTAATTTGTTCTCTATAGTTAAGGGTCTGTTTCATGGTTTGTCTCCCTCTCTCTTTTTTTCCCTTTGCTCATTTGCTTCATTTCTTAAATTCCACATATGAGTGAAATCATATGGTATTTGTCTTTCTTTGATTGACTTATTTCACTTAGCATAATACTCTCTACATCCATCCACATTATTGCAAATGGCAAAATTTCATTCCTTTTTATGGCTGAGTAATATTCCTGTGTGTGAGTGTGTGTGTGTGTGTGTGTGTACACCACCTCTTTATGATTCATCAGTTGATGGACATTTGGGCTATTTCCATAATTTGATTATTGTTGATAATGTTGCTATAAACATTGGAGTGCATGTGCCCATTTGAATCAATATTTTTGTATGCTTTGGGAAAATAACTAGTAGTACAATTGCAGCATCGTAGGGTGGTTCTATTTTTAAATTTTTGAGGAACCTCCAAACTGTTTTCCAGAGTGGCTCCACCAGTTTGCATTCCCACCAACAGTGCAAGAAGGTTTCCCTTTCTCCACAACCTCACCAATATCTGTTGTTCCTTGTGTTATTGAATTTAGCCATTCTGAGAGGTGTGAGGTGATATCTCATTGTAATTTTGATTTGTATTTCCCTAACGATGAGTAATGTTGAGCATCTTTTCATGTGTCTGTTGGGCATCTGTATGTCTTTTTTGGAAAATGTTTATTCGTGCCTTCTGCCCATTTTTAATTGGATTATTCATTTTGGGGTGTTGAGTTGTATCAGTTCTTTACATATTTTGGATACCAACCCTTTATCAGATATGTCATTTGCAAATATCTTCTCTCATCCTGTAGGTTGCTTTTCAGTTTTGTTGACTGTTTCTTTTGTTGTGCAGAAGCTTTTTACTTTTATGAAGTCCCAATAGTTTATTTTTGCTTTTGTTTCTCTTGCCTCAGGAGATAATACCTAGAAAGAAGATGTATGGCCAATATCAAAGAAGTCACTACCCGTGTTCTCCTCTAGGGTTTTTATGGTTTCAGGTCTCACGTTTAGGTCTTTATTCCATTTTGAATCTATTTTTGTGTTTTGGTGTAAGAAAATGGTCCAGTTTCATTCATTTGAATGTTGCTGTCCAGTTTTCCCAATACCATTTTTTGAAGAGACTTTTTCCCATTGGACATTCTTTCCTGCTTTGTCAAAGATTAATTGACCATATAATTGTGGGTTCATTTCTGTGTTTTCTATTCTGTTTTATTGATCTATGTGTCTATTTTTGAGCCAGTACTACATTATTTTGATTACTACAGCTTTGTAATATAACTTGAAGTCCAAAATTGTGATGCTTCCAGCTTTGCTTTTCTTTTTCAATGTTGCTTTGGCTATTTGGGATCTTTTGTGGTTCCATACAAGTTTTAGGATTGTTTGTTCTAGCTCTGCAAAAAATGCTATTGGTATTTTTATTTATTTATTACATTTTAATTATTTTAGAGAGAGAGAGAGAGCACACAAGAGCAGGAAGAAGGGCAGAGGGGAAGAGGGAAGGGGAGAGAATTTCAAGCAGACTCCATGCTGACTGTGGAGCCTGACACCAGGCTCAAAATCACAACCCTGAGATCATGACGTGAGCCAAAGCTAAGTGTTGGATGCTTAATTGACAGAACCACCCAGGTGCTCCTGCTGTTGGTATTTTGATAGATTCAATTTTTTTGCTGGTTATTTGTCTGTTCAAGTTTTCTATTTCTTCCTGTTTCAGTTTTGGTGGTTTATATTTCTAGGAATTTATCCATTTCTTCCAGGTTGTCCAATGTGTTGGCATATAATTTTTTCATAATATTCTCTTATAATTGTTTGTATTTCTGTGGTGTTGGTTGTTATTTCTCCTCTCTCATTTGTGATTTTATTTATTTGGGTCCTTTCTCTTTTCTTTTTTTTTAAATCTGGCTAGAGTTTTATCAATTTTATCATTTTTTTCAAAGAACCAGATCCTGGTTTCATCAATCTGTTCTATTTGTTTTTTAGTTTCTATATCATTCTGTATTCATTGTTATTAGATTAAGAGGCTAATTGAAAACAAACAACATTTAATTAAAAATAATAGTGCCAATGAATCTAGCTCTGCACTCGGTGAAAATGGGTCAGTTTCTATAGGACTGATATAGAGGTACATTTAAATTTTGTTAAAACTCTATGATTTTTAAGTTTCCTATATCGTACCCTCATTAAATGTAAGTGTATTAAAAGTGAGGTGATATGAGTACTTTATAGCCATGTTTTAAAAAAAAGTCAGAAATAAGAATGGAAAAAAGGAAAGTTATACAGAAAATTGAAAAGAGAAAAGGAAAATAAACCTACTCAACTGGAACTATTGCATCCAGGGTGTCCATAGAGAGGATGACTGATGAAATTAGCCCAAAAGTCAAAGAGGGAAGGAAGTGTTGATTTGAATACATTGCAAGTGTATTATATCTGCTTTCAGCATTGATTAAGTCTTTGGAATGCACTAAGCAGGGGAATAAGGGCTATGAAGTAAATATTAAAAAAACTACCACAGCATGCTATTCTCAAGAAAATCAATATACTAAAGAAAAATGACACTAAGGTAAATGCATACACAAACATATTATATTAATATAGCTTAGTGGGCTGAGAGTAGACACTATCAATCATGTTACTTTTAAATATAAATTTGTATATTATATCCAAAATTATATATTTATATACACATTTAATGTGGTATAATATTAGTGTTTTATATATATATTTGTCCAGTAATTTTTGAATATAATATTCAGAATCACTTTTAAATTTGAGAAACACCACATAGAGAAAATTTCAAGTATAAAAGCTAATATGGCTTTGTTAACATGCAGCATACGAATACATTCATCTCTTGGGCATGGTCTAGAGTTGATCAAATGGTTAATTTAGCTTGTTTACAGATAATTGTCAAGAGCAGATATTTACCAAATTACACCAAATGTACTTATCTTCTAGTGTTGAATCCAATAAGAACTGCTATTATTTCTTCTCATTTCATCTCTTCTATTTTTCTCCCATCCTCAGTCATTCTGTGTGTATATCATGTTGAACTACTGAAAAATCTACAAATTTTCTATAATTTTTTTAAAGATTTTATTTATTTATTTGACACAGAGAGAGAGGGGGACAGAGAGAGCACAAGCATGGGGGAGTGGCAGGCAGGGGAGAAGCAGGCTCCCCGCTGAGCAGGGAGCCCAATGCGGGGCTTGATCCTAGGACCCTGGGATCATGACCTGAGCAGAAGGCAGATGCTTAACTGACTGAGCCACCCAGGTGCTCCTCTATAATTTTTTATTTTTATTTGGTAGGACTCTGATACATGCATACCCCAGATCTCTTTCTGTAGGAACTCTAGTTGTATGTTCCTCCACTAGGGAGCCTTCTTGAATCCCTGATAGTCAGTCCCAACTATTTACATACTGTCCCATGCACTGTTTGTACCTTGATCACACTGAATTGCAATTATGATTTTATTTGTTGGTATCCCCAGATAAGCTTGAATCCGAAGCTGGGCTGTAGTCATATCTGTAGCATCTAACTCAATGATTGACATCTAATTGAGAATCATCTCAATAACTATTATAAGCTAAAACTATAACAAGTTAAAAAAATGAGTGTGAATATCTTTTACATTTACCATTTTATCTGAGCAACATATTGGGTATGTAAGCATCCAGAATAATTTTATTTTTAGTCACTATACCTTTATTGTAGGTACATCTGCTGATATTCTTTTTGTTCCCTTATCCATAATAATATCAATGGACTTTACATTCTATCAGAAAACAATCATTAAATTGCTGAGAAAATATACTTAATTGTATTTTATATGTTGTTTTCTTAGAACTCTGAAGATGGACTATAATATAAATTTAAATATATAAGTATATATATTTATCTAAATTTAATACAGATTTAAATTTTGTGGTATAAAATATATAAATGTATAAAAATGATTAGAAACTAGGATATATATGTTATAATGCTAAATTATGTGGCATAAACAATGAAAGTCATAAGAATTTTGAAATGCATGTAATTGATTTTCACAGAAATTATGAAAGCTTAGCTTTCCCATGTGTAATACAGCAATGGTAATGAGGATGATTGGTGATGATGGATAATATTTGTGGAGTGTTAGGTATTTCCTGGCCAGTCTGCTAAGTGCATTTTTAGATAATCTTATCTAACATCCTCAAAACCTTATAAGGTATGTGCTATTATAACAAAATTTGCCTTCACGTGTTTCTGAAAATTATATGAATAATGGGAAAAATCAAGACAGGAGACACTCAATAGTAGGGAGTTACTATTAGTTGCTCATGAAAATCTGTTCTAGGATTGTGATAGTATCATTGGAGAAAAACATACAAATTTGAATTACATTTTAGAAAGAATTCGCAAAACCTGGTTGGTGACTGGATTTATGAGAAAACAAGTAAGATTTAATAACAATGTAAAAAGACCTAGATGTAGAAATAATATTAAAATACTTCTTTCAATTAGTTCCCATCCATGCTAAGTTGTCCGAAGGACTGGTTGATCATCAATTAATAAAATAACTTGTAATGATGACCTGAACAATAAACAGTTGGGTGCTAACTGAGGCACAACTCATTTACCATTATTGGCAATAATCATAGCAGTTCAAGGTTGGAACCCAGAGGTGACTCTTGTTATCAACATAAATATTCAAATATCCACTCATCACAGGCTAAAGAGCATTTCCTCTATTGAAAATATTGAATATATTAAAATGATCTTGGCTTAGATAATTTGGAGATTAAAAAATGGGAAAAGCCCTGTTTTCCAAATTTTTATCCGCATTGTTTTTCCCTCCCCCCGATCAGTAATCATGTTTAAGAAAAACATCACTGCAAGATACCACACGGCCAGATGTTATGGTAAGAGTCAGTCAATAGAGCCATTGTCAGGCCTGCACAGCCTCTGGTGGACTGGTAATTCCACAGCAGTCCTGAAACTGTTTCCTTACCAGAATGATGTGCTCCTGAAAACCTGACTGCCATATAATTAAGGCAAATTAGATTCAACAACACCACCAAATTGAAATTTGTTGTGAAAAAAGAAGCTCCAACTGTAATTTAGCTGACTCTTAGTGTTCCAAAGAAAGTACTGAATTTTTTTTCTCTTAAATCACTGATAAAAAACAGTCCATTCTCAGCAGATTTTACTGAGGAGCGGTTAGTAATAATATAAAGCTAGAATTCTACGGTATTAAGTAGTAAAACTCTTTATTTATAACACGCATGGAAAAGAAGAAAGGAACTTTCAAATGGAAAAAATATCATTATTGAAAAATCTCAAAGTCTTTGCTATTATGTTAATTTAAAATATATATTTCAAAGTGTTGTTTGAAATATCTGCTTTATTAGCAGTTAATCTTTTTTCTTAATAGTTAAGGTTATATGAAATGCTGTTGAACATGCTTTTACTAGAAGGAAACAATGAAACGATATCCTAAATAAATTTTTAAAAATCAGAAAATAGATAGAATTAATTTAGGGTTTGAGATGGATTAAAAGTGGCTTAAAAATGACCAAGGCGATGAAATTGCCACCATTAGTCATTAAGATTCATATCTCACAATATGAATAGAATTAAAGAATTGATAAATGTAAAAAAAGTGAAAAATAATAACTTTTGGCTTTTCCACAAAACACTTTAACTTTCTATTCTCTAGAGGATTTCATTATTTCTGGATAGCAAGTGCTCTATGCTAAAGACCCTGATATTTATAATGCCTACTTAAAAGCATAGTATAAGAGTTACAAATAAGTGGTCCCATTTGTAGAATAGAGCCATTCTCTTGGAATCTTATGCTTTCTCAGTAGTTCAAAACACCTTACTTCTTAGCGCTAACTAGCTTCCAAGAAATTTGGAGGCCATATTTTTGCTATTGTTTTGTTTTTCTATCTTTGTATATTGGTTTCAGTTATTTTTACATATGAGGAGAATAAAAAATTACTTTTTTCTTCAGAAAAACTACTTGACATGTTTTCAAAAGTAATAATGGACTAAAAAATAAGACTTACTAAATTTAAGTTTCTTTAAATTCATCTTTAACTTTGGAAGACACTTTCTTCTATAATCTATTGACATTTTAGGAACTTTTTTGGTAATTGTTGAAATATTATGGCTTAGTCTTCGAATAATGAATTTAATTTATTCTCGTTAACTGAAATGTAAATACTGTAATATAATATCTTTTCTTTTTTTTTTTTTAAGATTTTATTTATTTATTTGAGAGAGAGAGAGAGATGGTGAGAGCAGGAACACAAGCAGGGGGAGTGGGAGAGGGAGAAGCAGGCTTCCTGCCGGGCAGGGAGCAGGGAGCCCGGTGCGGGGCTCGATCCCAGGACCCTGGGATCATGACCTGAGCTGAAGGCAGACGCTTAACGACTGAGCCACCCGGGCACCCCATATCTTTTCATTGTTAAGACAAAGTGTATGTGTAGTGAGACTTGCTGGCTAGACAGTTAAAGAGTTGCCCGTTCATCTTGTACATGGAGTATTGTGAAACTTTTAATCTATTTATCAGTGATTTGCAAGCATACACTGAGATTATACCATTCAATACCTTCTCTTAAATCCTTGAAGGTCTTCCTTACCTCCTAGTCGCTAAGGATTCTATCTTGGTGGCTGTCAGAATTAAAAACACGCCCCTGTTAACCATCCACTCTGCCCTCAGATCAGTCCTCCTGGCCAGTTCTCCTGTTGGACTCCCACACTGTGACTTAAAAAAGGCCTTTGCTTTTATATGTGTGAAAACACGATTACAAAAACTCTAACGAAATTAAAATAGCGTAGTGCATGGAGAGAAAGCTAGAGTAACAAAAAGAATTAGAGAGTTGAGATGATAAATTAGGTTTCTGCTAACTAAAGATTCTTATCAATCCCTTTCCTTGGATCTCTAAGGGACTTATTATCAATATAGCTACTGGCATCTCATCTCAGAAAATGTTCCCCATTGGATGTGTCCATTTTGTAATAACATAATAAGAGAAAAGAGACCTTTTGCAATTCCCTAATTAGGCAAATACCATTGACTTATTATGCTAGCATGAATTGAGGGTCTTCTATAAGCTAGACGTAATATTGGCCCCTGGAGCAGAAAAACAGAATAACAAAATAAAGTCCCAAACCACAGGGATCTCCTTCTTCCCTTAAAGAATATTCTCAACCAATATGACTCATCGTATAGACTTAGCATCTTTGTTACAGTCCCAGAGCTTTTTCCCTTGTGGTATAACAGACTGTAAATAATGTTTGATATTTCTGTACATCTATGTTGATTCCAGCATAATTTATAATAACCAAGGTATGGAAACAAACTAAGTATCCATCGATGGATGAATGGACAAAGAAATTGTGATACACACACACACACAAATGGAATCTTATTCAGCCATAGAAAAGAATAAAATTTTGCCGTTTGCTACAACATGGATGGACCTCAAGGGCATTATGTTAAGTGAAATGAGTCAAACACAGAAAGGCAAGTACTGTATGACCTCTCTTACATGTAAAATCTAATAATAATAACAATAATTAATTAGTTAATTAAAAAAAAGAAACCTCATAGATAGAGAGAACAGGTTGGTGGTTGCCAGAGGTGAGGGGTAGAAGATGGGAGAAATGGGTGAATAGTTTTTGTTTTTTGTAATTTTTCTTTTTTTAGTTTAAATAAATTAAATAAAAATAAATAAATAAAATGTGTCCAATAGACAAATACATATTGTATATAACATATGTTATAGACACTAAATGCAAAAACTCTACTAGAAGTTGCTGGTTTGGATTTTATATTTTGTTTCTTGTTATATTAATGGGAGTAAGATTAATATCAGTTCTTAGTTAATTTATGAGAAGATATTTGTAAAATTAGAATGTCACCTTATTGTGAACTATCTTCAAAAGAGAAGTAATTCAGAAATGTCACAGCCATTCCATCAGTCCTTTAGAAGCATGCTGTTTGCTATTGCCAAGGGCAGGATGAGTTTGTGGAAGGTGCGGTTACTCTGCTTATTTTCTTTGCTAAGGAGTTGGAATGAGAACTGTTCTGGTGATCTTGCTGGGAAATTGTGATGATGCATTGTATTTCTTTTTTGTAGAAAAGAAAATGATAAATCGATGACTTGCCCTCCTTGGTTATACTTCACTGGCCCCCCAGAATCTTAAATCAACGTGCAAACCTAAGTTCCTTTTGCACCAACTGTGGACACAATTAATGATTCTATTTGAATTTTTCTCATGCAGAGATTTCCTATTTCCTTCTAATTTTTATGGTTATGTCTGCACCCAATATTAATATAGAGCAGTAGCAACTATTTTTAAATTTACTGCAAACTTCACTTCAAATATTTATTCAAATTGTCTCATAAGAATCCTTTTTTTTTAAATTGTTACTGTTAGGAGAGAAAAAATCACTGATGCATCTATGTCTTATACACTAGAGGTCGTTAATGTAATCAATTTATCACATATATAAAGAGGTTGGTGGATACATTACAGGCTAAGTTTCAATGAACTTTTATTTTTTAATGTAGTATTTTCTTCCCAATTCTGAGGATAACCTCAACTCCGAGAAGATTTTTAAATATATATTTATACATACATATTTAGGATTTGAATAACTTGGCTCTACCCCCAAATAGCCAATCGTCTTAGTATGTTCATCAAGAAATTCTCCATGGCAAAATAGGCATATGTGTACGTTTTTTATAATTAATGGAAAAAATAGATACACCATTTTATATTTTGCTTTTTCACATAAAATATCTGAGTATTTTTTCTGTATGTATATATTCCAAGATTTTTCTCATTATTTTTAAATATTTGTTTAATACTTTGTTAAATATATATGCCATAATTTTTAAAAGAGTACTCTAGCAATGAATATTAAAGTTAACGCCAAACTTTTTAGATGGAGAGTTTTCTATTACAAACAATACTAAAAGGGACATGCCTGTTCATGTATTTCATGTGAACATATAATAGTTATTTTGTCGATTAACTCCAACAAGTAAAAGATCTAGGGAAAATGGTATGTACATTTCTGATTTTTTAGAGATATTACCAAAGGATCCTTCTAAAACATATATATAAGGATATTTTTTTCTCCACATCTTCACCATCACTGCTAATCTTTGCAAATCTGATAGGTAAAAATAATTTCCTGTTATTCTTTTAATTTACATTTTAATTTGAGAGTGTTTCTTGTACATATGTCCCACTATGAGCAGTGACCACAAATGGACAATCAAACTGACAAAGCACAATAACTTTAATCTAATGCTATGCTGGTTTAGATTTAAAGATGGAACCTGGATGGGAAATACAGCATATGCATTGTCTTCATTTTACCACAGCTGCCATACACAGCCTCAGTAGTGAAGCCCCCATAACACAGACCCTACATGCAGCTTCTTTGTCTCTCTGCTCCCACGTCTCATCCATCTATGAAACGTTCATCTCTTGAGAGTGAGATCCAGTAGTTCCCCTTGCCCTAGAGAAACTGTAACCTTGGTTTCTACCCATGCTTTTACGTTATAATCACACAGGCCCAAGACCTCCATATGGAATCGTAGCTTTCTCAGCTATGATTCAAATCAGGGGCTGCCTAGTGAAATTTGACTTGTGGTACTTCACATTCTCCATTTATCTTAACTCAGAAAGTTAAGAAATAGGATTACTGTGTGAAGGCAGATGTCACCGTCCCAGGCAGTTGTAGGTTTGTTCAGGGGACAATTTTAATCTTTCACTCAAACTTAAGAGTTATTTTCTAATGACGTCGTTTCTATTTCTCCTCCACAAAATGTTTTCGTAGATTTGCCATTCGCTTTTGAATTTGTGAATTATTTACTGGTTGTTCTTTGTGTATTAGGAAATCAGTTTTTTGTCTTAAAAATTTTTAGTATTTGTCTTTTATCATTTTATCATCTAGATGATTTTTTTCCCTATACAAATATTTTAAAATATTTCCTTTATAGGTTCTGGATATTATACCTTACACACATTAACCATCTGTTTTATGTATTTAAATATTTGTCCATTTAAGAATTAAAAATCCTGTATTTCAGAGTTGTAGGAATTAATATCTTACATGTTTTAAAACAATTAGGTAAGTATTGAATACCTGTAGTGCATTTAACATACAAAAGTAAAGCTATATGTAAGAAACTAAAAACAATAACATGAATAAACTTTGAATAGTTAAAAAAAAAGAATTACTTTGTTGTAAAATGTGGTGTAAAATTTGAATGTTATTCTTTTCTTACTTATAATTGGCTAGTGCATTATCCCAACATCATTTATTGAATAATTCCTCATTTCCACTCTGTTTTAAAATGCCTTCTTGGGGCACCTGGGTGGCTCAGTAGGTTGAGCTTCCGCCTCTTGGTTTGGGCTCAGGTCATGATCTCCAGGTGGTGACAGTGAGTCCCGTGTGGGGCTTTGCGCTCAGTAGGGAGTTTGCTTGGGACTCTCTCCCTCTCCCTCTGTGCCTCCCCAACCTTTCTCTCTCTCTCAAATAAATAAAGAAAATCTTTTAAAAAATAAAATGCCCTCTTTATCATTTATCAAATTGCCAAGGCACTTGTGACTTTATTCAATTTCACTAACTTGTCTTTCTCTTCTTTACCAAACTATTTTAATTACTCTAGCCTTCTGTTATGTTTTAATATTTGCAAGGTCATTATGCTCAGATTATTTCTCTTTCTGAAAGTTTTACAGCCTATTTTTGCATTTTGATTATTCCACATGTATCTAAATCAGGTTTTCATATTGTAAATAAAATTTGTCACTGTTATTTTTACTGTGATCAAGTTACATTTATAGATTAATTTGGGGGGAAATGACATTTTCACAATATTGACCCAAAGAATGTGATTTATTTTTTCATTTATTAATTTCTTCTATGTACCTCAGAACAATTTTTAATGTACAGATAAATTTCTATACATTTTTCGTAAGTTTGTTTTCAAAAATTGTTCCTTTCAGTGTATTTTCTCATTAATTATATTGAAATATGGAAATGTGGCTAGTATTCTATTATTGCACTCAACCATCTTACTGAATTATCTTATTATTTTTATTTTTTAATTTTTACTTAAATTCAATTAGCCAACATATAATACATCATTAGTTTTAGATGTAGAGTTCAATAATTCATCAGTTGTGTATAACACCCAGTGCTCATCACATCACGTGCCCTCCTTAATGCCCATCACCCACTTACCCCATCCCTCCACCCACCTCCCCTCCAGCAACCCTGTTTGTTTCCTATGTTAAGAGTCTCTTGTGGTTTTTCTCCCTCTCTGATTACTTCCCATTCAGTTTTCCCTCCTTTCCCCTATGATCCTCTGTGCTCTTTCTTATATTCCACATATGAGTGAAACCGTATGATAATTGTTTTTCTCTGAGTGACTTATTTCGCTCAGCATAATACCCTCCAGTTCCATCCACGTCAACGTAGATGGTAAGTATTCATCATTTCTGATGGCTGAGTAATAATTCATTGCACATATACACCACATCATTTTTATCCATTCATCTGTTGATAGACATCTTGGTTCTTTCCACAGTTTGGCTATTGTGGACATTGCTGCTATAAACATTGGTGTGCAGGTGCTCCTAAGGATTGATACTTTTGTATCTTTGGGGTAAATACCTAAGTGCAATTGCTAGGTCATAGGGTAGCTCTATTTTTAACTCCTTGAGGAACCGCCATACTGTTTTCCAGAGTGGCTATACCAGCTTGCATTCCCAACAGTGTAAAAGGGTTCCCCTCTCTCCACATCCTCGCCAATATTTGTTGTTTCCTGACTTGTTAATTTTAGCCATTCTGACTGGTGTGAGGTGGTATCTCATTGTGGTTTGATTTGTATTTCCCTGATGCCAAGTGATGTGGAACATTTTTTCGTGTCTGTTGGCCATTTGTATGTCTTCTTTGGAGAAATGTCTGTTCACGTCTTCTGCTCATTTCTTGACTGGATTATTTGTTTTTTGGTGTTGAGTTTGAATGAATTATCTTATTTTTAATATCATTTTTGTTGTTTCTTAGAATTTCCAGGTACCTGTAAATACCTGGAAATTTGGCAAATCATGAAATTTCTATTTCTGCAGAACTTTCATGACAATCTTAAGTCATATTGAGCATACTTGTGTTTTTCCTGATTTTAATGGAAATGCTCTTTGTTTTTTTTATTAATAGTAATGCTTTTTATTAAGGTATTTTTTAAAAAGATTTTATTTATTTATTTGACACAGAGAGAGAGAGACAGCAAGAGAGGGACCACAAGCAGGGGGAGTGGGAGAGGAAGAAGGAGGCTCCCTGCCAAGCAGGGAGCCCGATGTGCAGCTCAATCCCAGGACCCAGGGATCATGACCCAAGCCGAAGGCAGATGCTTAACTGACTGAGCCACCCAGGCGCCCCTTATTAATGTATTTTTAAGAATAAATGTTGAATAATTTTATATATATATATATATATATACATGGGAAATCAATCATTCCATAGAGTTTTCACATCTATTTAACATAGAGAAGGAAATGATTCTCGTATTGCTCGTCTTTTCTTGGAATCTGTAATCATCTGTGTTATGCACTGAATGTTTGTGTCCTGCCCTTCTCAATTAATTCATATATTGAAATCTTATCTCTCAATGCACTGGTATTAGGAGGTGGGGCCTTTGGAGGTGATTAGGATTAGATGAGGTCATGAGGGTACAGCCCTCATGAATGGGATTAGTGCCCTTCTAGGAGTCACAAGAGAGCTTGCTTCTTGTCTCTGCTCTCTGGCAGGTGAGAAAACAACCAGAAGTCAGCAGTCTGCAGTCTGCACCAGAAGAAGGCTCTCTCCAGAATCCAACTTTGCTTCCAGACCCGAGAACTGTAAGAAATATATTTCTATTATTTATAATCTACCATGTTTAGGGTATTTCGTTATGGTAACCCAAGCTAAGACAATTTGCAAACACATCATTCTAATTTTGTGTGTTTCTGCATTTCCTACTTTTAAAAAATTATAGTAGCTAGCAGTTTTAAATTTTATTAGGTTTTCTTTTTCAGAGAGCCTGCTCTTTCATTTGTAGTTTAAGGTTTTTCTCTGTTTTCTGAATCACTAATTTCTACTTTTATCTTTGTGAATTCTACTTTTCCAGCTGTCTTAGGTATATTAATTTTTTGTTCCTTCCAAGTTTTTTTATTTGGTATTTAATTAATTTTTCTGCATTCTTTATCATCTGAACATTTAAGTGTTGGTTTCTTCTGCTGATATATAGTGTTTCCTTAAAATACTTTTTCTAATTGTTTTGCAGTTTCTATCTTTTTTTTCTTTAGCAGAAGAGTGGTTTAAAGGAGAGATATTAAATTTTTAGAGAGTTTGAAACTGCACTTTGCTCAGAGAATATAGTATATATCCTAAAGTTTAGAATGCTAGAATGATATTGAGATTTGTTTTATTATAATACTGTCAATTATACTTTTATATATAATTCCCTAAATATCAATTATACTTAAGAAATGTTCACGATACAGTATTTATTTATTTATTTATTTCTGCTATAGGGATATGGACTTTGATACAGATCAAGTCCTCTCAACTTTTGTACTATTGACATTTTGGGCCAGATAGTTCTTTACTGGGGGAGGTAGTAACTGTCTTGTGCATTACAAAATGTTTAGAAGCATTCCTCGTCTCTACCCACTAAATGCTAGTACCGGATATTTGAGTGTGATTAATATTAATTAAATTGGATACCCTGTTTTGTTTTGTTCTATTAACCTGATATATATTTGCCAATTTGCTTATTTCATACTTTTAGATCACATAGATCCATCTTTTGCATGTAGCATGCAATTGTCTTGTTTACAAGTCATATTTGACAATAAAAAATATTAGTTAAAGCCATTTAAACTTATTATGAGGGATCTTTCTGGTATGATGGAGATGTTCTCTACCTTGATAGAAATGTAGTTTGCATGGGCATATGCAATTTTCAAAATTCTTGGAACAGTATGTTAAATATAATGCATATTTGTATGTAGATTATGTCCTTTGAAAAATTCTGACTAGTCAAAAAAAAAAAAAAAGTCCCTTGATGCTTGACACATTAGGAGACACATGGCCAGTCACTCCTGGGCTGCTAAACACAAATGGCATTTCCCCATTTCTCTGCCATTCTCTTCCCTTTGCCATCTATGGAACAGTGACTATTTTGGCTTAGAGAAAAACATGGTTCTGGCTTAGATTTGAAATTTTACAACCATGTCTGCTTTTCTATAACACAGTTTTCTCAATGTAGTCCTTTTCTTTAATACCTGTTTGTATAGAGCTGGGTTAATAAGCCTCTTCTCATGAGTAAAAATCATCCTTTTTATTTAATAAAGTTACTGAACCAGGATATTCCTGATAGAAAAGTTATTACAGTCATAGACACATCTGAAAGCAAAGTGAAAGGAAATGTGTTTGAAACAAGAGAACAGTGATTTTTTTAAATAAAAATATCAATAGCACACTATTAAGGTGGCAGACTTTTAATGAAGAAGAAAAAAGAGTACAATTAGCTGTAATCATGAGATAATGTTGAAAGCATTTAATGAATTTTTTAAAAAGGTATTACATTAGAGATATCTGTAATCTATTTTTCTTTCTCTTTAGTTTAAAAAATATATAATTTCCGTACTCTACTTCTACTGGGTTGTAAAACTATTTAAAAGCCAAACCTAACAAATGAAACATTTAAAAAATGTAATAAAACAGCCAAACACACCAGAATGTTATATTGTTAATACTGTAATATGCAGTCTGTCTAATGTCCCTTCTGATTAAAAGTTAGAGAATTTATATCATTAATCACATAGCTTCTAATGGCATTTATTTCAGGTGTGTGCTTAGATTTAAACATTCTAGCAAGATACAATTTTTTTTTCTCCCCAATACATCAATACTTTTAGGATATCAAGAAATAAATTTTAATGAAGGTAAAACATTTGTACAACAGAAGAGAATAGGTTATATATGAAGATTTTTGATGTTTTGGTATGAGAGACATTGAATGGGCTACAAATATTTAGAATATTTCTGCCCATGGTTATTTATGACTTTTGTCTCTTATAAACTTTACTTGGAGACTCTACTTATCTTTTGTAATCTTTGTTGGAAACAGTTATTTTCCAAATTGTTAATAGGAGATGACATTGGTGATATGGAAGGGAAGAAAGTGGATCAATGTACTTGATATTTCTGTTACAGAGCCCATAGATTTCTTGAAATTAAGGATTGCAATTAAAAATTGCAAATACCTAGGAGTGTTTGGAGATCAACTCTTTGAAAAGTTAACCTTATGTTTTTAGTAACTGTATACATATTGAGAAGCTTGCACAAAATTAAAATCTGTTTTATGAATCACTTTTGATGATGTTTGCACTTATATAAGAAAAAAATGTTCTCTGTAAAATATATAGAATATTAGAATTCAAAGCATCCTCTTTTCTCCATATTTGAAAAAGGTTATTAATCTTTTTATAAAAGACTCATTTGTACTGTTTCAATTACTGTAAATTATTGAAGTCTGTTAAGCTATAAATAGGTGGTGTTCTTTGCTGAAAAGTGCTATGGGGAGGTTAAACATTCATAAAGATTAAACTGCACACAAAAAATTCATTTAGTTTATATTGCTCAAGGTGGAGGATCTGGAACTGCTTTCTATTATAATGCACTTAATGTATTAACCTAAATGATGAAAGTCCACAAATAGATATCCTAGAGACTTTGGTGCTCATAACTAGGTTTTGGTTAGGCAGAATGTACTAGTAATAAAATCAAATATACTGCTGATGTCGAAGATGTGGTTAAGGAGTATAAAATATTCTGGTTCAATAATTTTATGAAATAAAAAGGTTAGGTTTCTACTCACTAGAAGAGGTTAGTAACGTCGCCCTATGCAAACAAGTCTTAAACAAAATGACTACTTTGAAGTTTAGATGGAGTTGTGATTAACTGAGACAGGGAAGTTTTTGGATGTCGGGTTACTGCTTGCCTTAAAATTTCTCCATACTTTCCAAGAATCAACTTAAGCAGGAAAGTTCTGGCAATGTGTAAGCCAAATGTAAATGATAGTCGTGAGGAGGTGGAGAGTTTTAAAAAAAAGAAAGAAGAAAGGGGCACTTTTATTTTATACCTTCTATTTTTTCCAATACACATTTGAGTTGCTTTCTTCTATTTGTAACTAAAAACCTGGTTTTAGTTATCTTGAGATGATCTTTTCAAGATCTCTATGTCTTTGATTGCAGTATCTCTTTTGTTTGGTTCTTTCTTAGGGAAGAAAACATGATGCAAACAACTTTATATTCTCAATTCTGCACAGTTCCTGGCACAAAGATGTACTCCATAAATGATAAGTGTTGATTAATTTTATGCACTTGTGTTTCCATGCAGAAAATAAACAAAACCCCACACATGTCTCTTTCCTTACAAGAACAGAGACATTGGTAACATTTGGTGTGAGCATTGCTGGGTGTCAGTATTCCTTTACCTGCCCCAAATAGTCTGAGCAAGGTCATCCTTAGCACCTTCCTTTCCCTCCTTCAGCTTTTCCCGCCAACCCCTGACCCCGATTCATCCACATAAACTCATGGGCAAATCATTTGGTTTGTAAGTACTTCTTCTATCATTCCAAACTCCCTCGTATCCGATTCCTTTTCTGCTTCGCCACAGCTGCCAGTGTAGCTTCACCCCTCACCCTTTCTCCGCACCACCCTCCACCTCTCACCTGGAACACTGTAATAGCATCCTTGCTGCTCTTTCTGCCTTCAGAGTCTCTTATATTCCAGTCCATCATCTACAGAGCAAGTAGCATAGCATCATCATTTAAAAAATAGATTTAGTAGTACACCTGCCATGCTTAAAACAAAATATTTATGATTCCCTGTTGCTTACAAGACAAAATCTAAACTGTGATAAAATAGAGATTTAAAAAATCTGCTTAATATTTATGTTTAAAATTCCGAATTTCCATGGATTACTCATAGATGCCTAAATATGTTAGCTGATTTTCATTTTTAGAATAAAATAATAGGTATCTATTTTTTAAAAAATACTAACCTACTTGGAATTCATCTTAAGGGCAAAGTTGTACCGGATAAACAAATATTGTTTCTCTCCATTATAGTGATTTTTGCTATGTTCATATAATCTAAAATATGAGCTGAAGGATTAATGATAGGTCAGGTCCCCTTTAAATCTATTCTCAATGGCAACACAAACTGCAAAAAGAATCCACACTATTTAAGTGGAAATACATCAATCACGGAAATGAGCAGACGGCAGGTCCAGGTCAATACCTCCCAGCCCATTAAACAGAGGGAAGGAAAGCAAGTTTGCTTATGTTCAATATGCCAGAGAGCAGGGATGAATAGCAATAATGCATGTCTCTGACTACAGCTTGCCAATATTAACTTGAAAAATTATCAATCATTAATCCATCACAGTCCTAATTATTACTGAACTTCTGCATTAACAGGAAAGGAAATTTAATAAAATAAGTTAAAGAGCTCTGGTTTAAAAAACCATCTTATTAGATTATATATCTAAAGACCCATCCTGATACTAATGAACCTAGACATTCCAAAGGAATCCTGTGGCCGGTTATGGATGAAGTTATGTCACAGAAGAAATTAAACATTCTAAGATCTACTCATTTCTTAAAAACAGAAGTCTTGTTATTCTAATATTTATTCATATTTAAGGCAATGTAAGAAGATCCAGAGCCATTTTCTACTATTAGATACGAACAGTGGAGGAATGCATGCTCATTCTGCTTTCCTTAATCAAGTAAGACCCAGTGACAATTAGGGGCAACAAAATTCTCATAATAGAGTAAGATAGTGTTTGGCCTTAACACGACCAGCAGTTCAGTTGAAGCGTCAGGATGATATAATGAACACTGAGAGGGAAGCTTGAGTAGTTTAAACAGGAAGCCAGACTGTTCAGTTGCAAATGCCTATAATATTAAGCCTGGTCCATCTGTCATATTTCTCCTTTCCTCTTCTCTGGGCAGACAGAGGGATGATGCTGTGCTTTATTCCTTGAAACATGCCTGTGGAATACGTGCAGAGTAGAAGATTCGTGATGCTTCATCATTTAATTTTATAATATGCTTCATAAATCTTTAACAATCTTTATCTTATTTTTGGCTTAAATAACTATGAAATCTTTGCAGTGCATTTTTAACACGTTCGATTAATCTCTAAAGAACAGGACCAGCTAAGGAACATTTTTTTTAATTTTTTTTTTTTTTTTTATGTTACATGTCTTTAGTACTGGTAGTTCTTTTAAATTTCCTTTTACAAAATCTGAATGTTTCAAACATACACAATTTCATTGCTGTTGTTTTCAAAATGATAGCATTTTGATAAAAGAAAAGGAGACCCCATTTGGTTTTCCTGATTAGAGAAGGTAAAGCAGCAGGAAAAAAATGCTGCCCTTCAAGTCAATAACAGTCAACATCAGTAAAGCAAGTAATGCTTGGGAGCAATGTTTAAAGTTGAAAGCAGAGTAAAGTAATGGCCATTAGCTTCTAGTGCCTAGTTGTGCCTTCCCAGTCAATAGCACGTACAGTAGAATATTATATTTGATAATTCAACTAAAGTATAGTCATCCATTAACCTCAGGAGAATCAGGGCTCCATGGCAAGCCCGAGACGTGCCTCACACAAGGTCTCTATTACTTTCAGCGGGCAGACACTGGAACACAGTGAATATAAATATGTCCTGAAGTACTTCTGGTGATTTTTGCAGAAAGACATTTTGAATATTCAGAGACTCTTAAGATTAAGAGTTAGTTAAACATGAATTAGATTATATAGAAAAAGAGATGATGAAAAACTGCATTTAGCTGCAGTTTTTTTCACAGGAATGAAAAACATTCCTATGTTATTTGGTCACTAAAAACTCTGCCATAATTCTCTAACACTTCCCTTTTTGGTCAAAACGATTAATGCAAGGCCACACTGTATTCCCAAAGAGATTGAGATTTGGGAAAAAAGCGTTGTCTTCAAGGTGCCTGATTACTTTATCCTATTTATTTAAACTTTGTTGAAAAATCAGTGCAATCAAACTCTAACCCTTAAATTTAATTATATAAATCATCAGTTACCTTTCCTTTTAGTGTTTAACCTCAGTGTGCTGTGTTGTTAAAGCTATAATTTTTATTCACATGTGGAATGTGAACCTAACCATGCGTTGTACTTGCCCTAAAATTGCTTTTCTTTTCATGATTTCTTTTCATTGTTTTGATGCTGAGTAAAATGGCAAACTCGGTGTTAAGTCAAATCACTCAGCGCATGTCCCATTATGAAAATGGGCCAGAAAGAGGAATAAAAAACGAGCGAATAGACCCTCAAGAGAAAAGTGGGAGAAAAGAATGGTTAGCAAGAAAAATACTCTTCCTAACCATGAAGAGATTCATTTACACTTTGATTGCTAAAATATTTTGCCAGATCATTTCGAGTATGTGTTTGAAAAAACAATGCTCATTGCTGAATATATCAATGTGCTATTCTCCATACTTGGCTTAGTGTGTGTACTATTCTTTTTACAGTGTCCTCAGTTCTGCATTTTATTTTAATTTTAATTTTTTTAAGTTTATGCATGCAGATAGTTTTAAAAGTCAAATAATTCTTTTTTTTTAATTTTTAAGATTTTATTTATTTGTCAGAGAGCACAAGCAGGGGGAGCTGCAGGAAGAGGGAGAAGCAGACTCCCCGCATAACAAGAAGCCTGATGCGGGACTCGATCCCAGGACCTGGGATCATGACCTGAGCCAAAGGCAGACACTTAACCGACTGAGCCACCCAGGCGTCCCGAAAGTCAAATAATTCTACTAGCTCAGGAGAATTAGAGCAACTCTTCCCTCCCTGCAGTTCTCATACACCATAAACTCTCATTTCTTTTAGCTATTTTGGTTTTTATTTCTTTTTCTCTGGTAGTTGTCTCCGTACTTCTAAGTAACAAGCTCATAATAAGTTTTTTAATTTTTCATTTTCGGAGTTATTGGATTTTTACTAGGAAAAATGTAGTTCTATGACGATTTGCCCCTTGTAGACTCTGGTTTACTTGTCGAGGCCTCAGTGAAACCCCCACCGTCAGCAGATTTGGGTTTCTGTTTCTCAGGTTCTCCGTCTACAGTAGTGACCCGCCACAGCTCTGTCATGCTGGGGAAGGACTCTGAGCAGCTGAGTACACAGACTTGCAGCCAGTCCTATTCCTAGCCCCACCCGAACCCCTTTCAGCGGAGTAACACCTCGGCCTGTCTGGGGTTTTCTGGCGGCAGTCCACTTACCTCCTTGACTTCACCCTTTCAGACCTATGTTACCACTTTCTTAAGTCGTGCTTAATCAGGCGTCCCGTGTAAATGTGCTTTCCTGCTGCCCCAAGTTTGTCATTGTCTGCTCTTATCCTGTTCTCTTTGTTCTTGTGGAATTCCATGGCCTTTTATCGTGTTCTTTCTGTGTGTGGGGGGGTGGGGGGGTGGGGGGGCGGTTTGGAAGAGTGCACAGGGACAAAAATTTTTCTCCTGCCATGTTTGTGTCGCTGATTTCTTTCTGTCTGTTATGAACTCATTGGATAGGCTTAATTCAAATGTAGTAATATTACAAAAGATAGTTTTCTATAAAGCAGCTCAAATCCTTCTGATCACTTCTGCCTGTAGTCACTTTTAATCAATGATCTTTATTTCAACAATGTATGTATTTCTATTACCACTACTTCAGTTCTTTCTCATTCATGTAAAAGCTGTTTGTACACGTGTTTGATAATAACAGTTCCACTCGCAATATAAGGAAGTGCTCATTTGATGTTTCCAAATGTCGACACAAATGTCAACTTGTTCGTCCTTCCTCTAGCCCTGTGGAAGGGTTGGTGAGAGGCAACCTTCTCTCTCCATTTGCTAGCAGAACGGGTGAGCCACTGTCCGGACTGTGAAATTCCCGAGGCCACCCCCAAAATCAGTTATTCAAGATTCAAGTATTTCTGTCCTCTCTTGTTTTTTTTTTTTTTTAAAGATTTTTTTTTATTTATTTATTTGACAGAGAGAGAATGAGAGAGAAAGCACATGAGAGGGGGGAGGGTCAGAGGGAGAAGCAGACTCCCCGCCGAGCAGGGAGCCCGATGCGGGACTCGATCCAGGGACTCCAGGATCATGACCTGAGCCGAAGGCAGTCGCTTAACCAACTGAGCCACCCAGGCGCCCTGTCCTCTCTTGTTTTAATATAATCGTGAGACATCGCTCAGTTCTTTACAGTGAAATTCGCCTCAGTACAATGAAATACCTTCCAACACAATCAATCTCCACTATTTCCCAGAAGGATTTGAGGAAAATTAGGAAAATCTGTACATTACAAGCATATCTTTTGGGTAGCAGAAAAATTTCCCTTGGAAAGGACCTACCCATCTGGTATATTTTTTCGTCATCAATATTTGTCAAAGATTCAAAATAATGTAAAACCCTCTTGGGCAAACCAGGCACTTGGTTACCGAAGAAGGGAAAACCTATATGCATGCTGTCTTTCCACTCAACCGTATAATGCAGCACTTTACCGTCTCCATTAAAAGACTGACTTTGTACCCTACCATGCATTTTATAATATTTCTATCTAAATGCAGATTTCTACATTCCATGTGTACCATGTAGTCAGGTTTTCCATAAAAATACCAGCAGGAGAGTACATTGAAATTCATTTTGCATATTAAAGAAATCTCTCTCTGAGATTCCTTCTTTTATTTGTTTTATCAACTCAAGCAATAAGCAAGAAAATTAGAGTTTCAGCAATGATGGAAAAGCTATTTATGATTTTATCAGCCTTGCTGCTTTTTTTCCCCCTGCTTAGACAAGTTGCAGACTCTTAAGAGGAAGCCGGTTAAAATGTTTCACTGGAAAATGAAGTAAGTCTCTCTGTATCATTTCACCCAAGTACTGTAGTACTCTATTACCTGGCGACAGCTTCACTGTGAGTAACATGCCCCCTGAATGCGTTTCTTCCCAATATCTACAGCACACATAAAATATGTCCCACAGGGATATGTTCCGCTCAAAAGCATTATTACAAATGCCATAATATTTTCTAACATATATCTTACTGGCATGGTCGGGTGAGGAATGCAGTTAGAACCTAACAGATAGAAAATACTGTCTCCACTCTTCTTGCAGAATTTTCACAGAGAAAGCAAATTTGGAAATGACTGTCACTGGAATTATGGCAAATTTTCAAGTAGCTTATATGCAGTTTACCTAAGCATTCCATATGCCCACAAGCAATTTAGTATGTAATGAATAAACATAATACATGGAGAAATAAAGCACACATGAAATTAAAGAAAAAAGGTTTCTAAACCTCTAAATACAAAAATTGAAGTTAAAAACACAACACTTTCCCATATTTATTTTCTGCATTTATTTTTTAACCTCCATCTTACCTTTGAAAAATATTATGTGAAAGGAAACCAAAATAGGTTATCTACACATCCATGCATTCAAATACAAATGAGAGTTTATGTCTGAGGAAAAGCATTTTAGTAAACCAATAGCAGTAACTTAGAATGTTTAAACAATTTAAATGAATTTGACCTACTCCAGGTGAGTGACTATAAACGGCCTGAAAACTATTTATTATTTTATATGCATTGTTATTTTTCCCTCGTTTAGATGATTTATATCTCTAGCATAAAAACAAATGGTTTTCTAGTCTATTTTTTTTATTGTCCACACAGCTTTTACAACTTTTAAGGCCAAACTATTTTTAAATTTATTTAATTACTGCATGCATACCTTCTTTTCTATTTAAATATAACAATTTTTAGGTTTTTCATTGTTCACTGTATCTGCAACAGTGAGAACCCGTTTAGGGGAGAAACAGTACTGCAGTTTCTCCTAACTTTCAATGGGCCAATTTCATATCATGATGAAATTTATAGACAATCACGATATGTTCACACATTTAGAAACTAATACTTTGAATACATTTTGAATAGAGCACATAGCACACACTTCACTTTTATTTGTTAATTTTTTAGAAACTGAAATAAAGCTGAGAATACTTTAGATATTTCTGATTTTTTAATAGCATTATGGTGGTGATTTAAATTCAGTCAAGATGGACACAGCTGGAGGAATGGAAGGCCTGACCCATACTGCCAGGTGACTACATTATGGTCCAGGTCCAGGGGCATACTGAGTTGTCAATGATCTGAAAAATGGCACGAGTCAGTATTTGACTCTGCAGATATTCTCTTAGTGGTAGAATGAGTCTTCCAATGACTGTGCATATCAGCTGTGATTATGATATCATGTGTATTTTTCACCACATCACCTATAAAAACTGCTTACCTACCTTTGCTCAAATCTTTATTTCCTCCTCAGCAGAAGTCCAATAACTAAAGCACATTTGGTCTGCCTCTTTAATCATTGCATCCTAATATTTTATTCTATTCAGCTGGGAAAAAAACAAAGTCAAAAATGCTCTATGTGGCCTTCTGTGGGAAAACAAGAACAGGCACTGTTATGAAGGGGAGAATCGTGTATGTCATAGACTTTTGAAAGGATTTAGCATGGAGCTCAGCAGAAAGGGAATGATTTTCACAGCTTTTAGAGGAAGAAGTTGGGAATACTAAATCGAAAAAGAGCTTACTGCAAGGCCAAAAAGACAACTATTTTTGGCAGCTTTGAAATGAAATGAAACACCTCACTTCCAGGAGAGGGTTGCACGTTGTCCCTGGTGAGACAAAGAATTAAATACTTGTCACAGCTGATCTATGGCTGACATTCTGAACGATATGGCAGAGTGAGGTTGCAGACCTCTCTGGTAGTTGTTTCCTCCCAGTTGAGCAATGAAAAGCCAAGGACAAAGCTTCAGCTCAGTGGTTCTTTTCCCCTTCAAACCATCCTTTCTATTTTATCTGCAGGAATAACATTTGAAAGGAAAAACAAGTTTAACCAAGTTACTCAAAATGGTATAATGGTGTCCACAGTTTACAGTCAAAATATTCCTTTGCTTGAAATTCCCATACCGTGTTACTATTAACCCAAGTATTAGGTATTGTGACTCCTACTATTTAGTCCCTGAGAGCTAACATTCATCAGCAGAGTGTAATATAAAGTACACAGAATTTTACTGCATACCCCTAGCTGATCTCCCACCTGCTTTCGATGGATGTAAATCTAATTTGGAGCAGCCTTGACACCTGCATTGAATAGCAACTATCTGAGTTTATATGAACGAGGAAAGGATAGTCTGTTCAAGTGTTGTCCTCCCATTTTTACCCTTTCATTTCATATTTTTTGATCCCTCAGTGATGAATGAAGATGTTTAGAAACTCAAATTCATGAGCTAGGATTTGCTTTACTGAAGAGTTAGACATGTCTGAGTGCTAAATTGCATAATTATTTCAGTATTCTCTCAGTATACAGAACTACTTACGCCAGGTAGATTCTTAGGTCATATTTCTACAAAGGTATTTCTTCAAAGTTTTCATAGATCAACGCACAGTTTTATCTTGATACCGAGTTAGTGAATCTGGAGGAACAAATGGTTCATATATCTCTTAGGCCATTCCTCTAGAATATCCGGTGAGCCAGGCTAAAGCAATTTAATTTCTCATCACATTATTGACCATGTTGTGATATGAGTCTAGACTTAGTGGGTAGAAACTTTATTTAACTATGGACATACCAACTGCAGCTTGACTCTCAGCTTGTGCATGGCGAGAAACTGTATGACAAATGGCATTAAAATACTCTAAGGATATATATCTATATGCATGGTCTATACATATGTGAATGGTCTATACATATGCATCATATGCAAATGCACACACTTACAGTGTTGCAAATGAACTTTAATCCCTTCAGCATTTCACTGTGAATGCTGTTTTCAAATCTTTAAAGTAAGTCCTTTGAACTCTCTGTGATTTCTATAACCCTATCCAATTCGTGATCCAAGGGAAGCAATGATAAATGAAATGGAAATGTATTAGATCATAGTTTCTACCCATAAGCATGTAGGTTTTATTTTTAGTTCAGTTAAGAATTTAGAATTAACCCCTTTATCTTATGAAAGAAAATGTGACTGTGCATGTGCAATGAATTCACATAGTAACCCAGTCTCTATTGAGATTATTTCCCAGTAATATCCTCCATAACTTTTCTCAAAACCAATTCACTGCCTCTGGCCCCCTTTTCTTCAGCTCATCTTGAGTCACTTGAAGTTAGTGTGTTTGTTTCCAAGTCGTTGAACAAATGTAATTTCTCAGTGAGGTCTACTCCCAACACCCTATCTAAAATTTTAACCCAGCTGACTTATTATTTTTGATCCCTCTTATCTTGCTCCAATACTTTTTCTATAATACTATCATCAGTTGGGGCGCCTGGGTGGCTCAGTCAGTTAAGCATCTGACTTCAGCTCAGGTCATGATTTTGGGGTCCTGGGATGGAGCCTTGTGTCCAGTTCCACGCTAAGCGGGGAGTCTGCTTCTCCCTTTTTCTCTCCTTTTTTCTCTCCCTCTGTCCCTCCCTCCGCTTGTGCTCTCTCTCTTTCAAATAAATATACAAAATCTTAAAAAAAAAAAAAAAAGAATAGCATATGATTTGTATGTCTTATGTTTACTGTTTGTGTCTGTTTCCCACATTAAAATGAAAACTCCACAAGGCTGGTTTTGTTCCTTGGGTGTATCATCTAGCCGGGACCACGTCTGGCACAAAGCACATGCTCAAGAAATATTTGATGAATGAATTTCTTCTTGTACCTCTGAATACAAGATCTCAGAAATGTTTTTTGCCAAACTATCTTTCTGGATAAGTGAGGCTCTGGTATAGTAATGAGCAACTCCCACATCTTGGTGAGTAAAACAGCAAAGATCTATTGTTCACTCATGCTACCTGTCAGTCATGGATCAAGGGGGGCTTTGATTTATGTTTTCATCGTCAGGTACCCAGTCTGAGGGAGACTCCATCTCAGTGCTTCCATTGTTGTCAAGGCATGAAAAGCAAACATGAAAAATGATGTGCTAACTCTAACAGTTGGAATTGACATCTGGCTTTTCTATTCATATGTCATTGGTCAAGGCAAATTGCATGATCACATTAACTTCACATAGCCAAGGAAGTCCCAACCTCCCATGTGCCCAGATTGAAAACTGGAAAACGAAATGGAAGAATATAAGTATAGTCCGGCTACAATTGAATTATCTTCATGAAAATTTCACAATTTTATGTATGACAGGCATAACTCTACAACCTCATTGGACAGAAATCCTTACTGCAAGTTATCCGGGCCAAGATCAGCTGGAAAACACTCAATAGAAGGGAGACATGCAACTCCAGGAGTTGGTCTTGCCTGGTTCCTTCTCTGTGTCTTGGAGTGCTAAGCCTTTTTTCTTCTATAAAGAGCTGATCTCTAAGGTAAGTCAGTAGCAATAACCTGGCCTCAGTGTTTTTTCCTCCTTCTTTTCCCTCTACTTCTCCTGCTCCTCTTCCCTTTTTTTTTTTAACTTCTTCCACTTTTTCATATGTTAGTCTTCATTTTTTCTCTTCTGTTGAAAATGGGAAAAGCTTAATTTTTAAAATGTTCTGTATATAAAAAAAATGGAAGTTAAGAGAACATCAGAGTTCAGAAAAGAAAAAAAAACAAACAATTACCTGAAACCTCAGCTTAGTTTTAACCATTATGTATGTAGATTTATCATTTCTCTCTGTTTCTCTCTGCCACACACAGCAGCAGACACACACACATTTATCCACATACATGGAAACACACCATATACACTTATTTATTCAGATGTCACCACACTATATAACTTGATTTTTGAGGATTTCTTCTCCTACAAATGCATGGTGGACATCTTTCTTTACCAATAAATTTAGATCTACATAAACATTTTAATGTTTGCACAATGATAATCTGAATGAATTCATATTCAACCCACAGTCTTTTTTTATTGTAGTTTAATGTATATAATGAAAGTTGCCATTCTAACTCTTTTAAAGATTTTATTTATTTATTTGACAGAGAGAGAGAGAGAGAGAGAACGCGAGCGAGCATGTGCACAGGCAGGGGGAGGGGGAGAGGGAGAAGCAGGCTCCCGGCTGAACAGGGAGCCTGATGTGGTGCTCCATCCCAGGACCCTGGGATCATGACTGGAGCTGAAGGAAGATGCCACCGAGGAGCCTTTAACTCTTTTAAAATATACTCTTCGGTGGCATTCATTACAGTCACAATGTTGTGCAGCCATCACCACTATTTCTAGAACTTTTTCATCATTCCAAACAGAAACCCTGTATCCCTTATACAATAACCTCATTCTTCCCTAACCCCAGCCTCTGGTAATCTCTAATCTTTCAGATGCTATGAATTCTAGATAATGCATCTAAGTGGAATCATACAATATTTGTTCTTTTGTGTCTGTCTTATTCATTTAGCATAACGTTTTCAAGGTTCATCCATGTTGTAGCATGTATCAAACTTCATTTCTTTTTATGGCTGAATAGCATTCAATTGTGTATATGTATATATACACCATGTTTTGTTTATCCAGGCATCTGTTGATGGTCCTTGGGGATGTTTCCACCTTTTGGCTACTGTGGATAATGCTGCTATGAACATCGACATGCAAGTATCTGTTTGAGTCCTTGTTTTCAATTCTTTTGGGTATATAACTAGGAATGGCATTGTTGGATCACATGCTAATTCTATGTTTAACTTCTAGATAAATAAACTGTTTTTACAATGCTGCACTGTTTTACGATCCCACCAGCAATACCCAAGGGTTCCAGTTTCTCCACATCCTCTTCAACACTTATTTTCCTTTTTTTTTTTTTTTTTAATTATAGCTCTTTGAGTGGGTGTGAAATAGTATTTTGTTATGGTTTTGATTTGCATTTCCCTAATGATTAAAGATGTTGAGCATCTTTTCATGTACTTGTTGGCCATTTGTATTTCTTTGGAGAAATGTTTATTCCAGTTCTTTGCTCATTTTTGAATTGGGTTCTTTGTCCTTTTGTTGTTGAGTTCTAAGAGCTGCTTCTAAGCTCCTTCTAAGAGCTCCTATTCCAGATATTAAACCTTTATCACATATGTGATTTACAAATATTTTCTCCCCATCTGTGGATTGCATTTTCACTCTCTTCAGTGTCCTTTGATGCACAATTTTTTTCCTACTGCCTACTGAAGGATGTTTAGACGGTGTCCATTTTTTTTGGTATTATTAACAATCTTTCAATAAGCATTCACATCCTTGCATCTATGCATGCTTTTCTGAATTATACCTTACAGAAGTAAAATTGATGGATAAGGCCTACACACTTTTAAAACTTTTAATAAATATTAACCATTACCTCTATTCAAGTTGTTCACCAGTACCATATAGAAATACTTAATTTTTCCCACATTGTCACATTATTTTTCTTTTTCATCCTTTCCCATACTAAAATAGCTTTTTAATGACTTCACATTCTTGGACAGTAAATTACAATGTGTGTGTGTAGGGGGAAATTTTGGAAACAAATTTTTAAAATAAAGTGATATTTAAGTATAGTAGTTAAGTTTGTTAGCAAAGGAAATCCAGGAAAATATTTGAATCATAAATTTTAAATAAATATTTGATACATTAAACTAATAATCATTTATAAAGTTAATCATTTTGTAATTCATCCACTGTTCAAATATGAATTTTTACCTCCTCACTTGCACAAATGATGGTGTAGCTAATAAGTAATTCCTGGGTGTAAGAGAAAGGCATTACCATATGAAAAATATTCACTAAATATTACTCATACATTAATAAATAGTCCTATGTTACTTTTGTGTTTCTCACATATTCTAAATTTCCTGTGGAAATTACTAAAGCAAATAATTAACACCTAAAGATATAATCATTGTAATAAGATAAATATGTCATTTAAAACCCAATAACTGCCTGAAGAAAATATTTATAAGAGCAGAAGTGACGGAAAATATTCAGAGATAAACTCAATGCTTCTTGCATATAAAATATGTGATTTATTTAATTTATACAAACACAATAGTTTATATTTATAAGCACTGGAAATAAGTAGATGTAACCATTGTATCACATATGTTAATCTGAGATTAAGAAATACCGTAGTCAATGTGACTTGGAGAAAAAAGTCATGAAGCTTTGCTCTCAGACAGTCCTAGGTTTCGGGCTTGCTTTGGGCTGTACTATTTGTGTGACCTTGGACAAGTTACACACATTTTCTAGATCTCATTACCTTCACGCACCCATAAAGATGATATCAGCGTCACTTGGTAATTGTAGCGATTAAGTGAGATAATATATGTATTTATCACAGGGCCTAGCAAATAATATACAGTCAGTATATATTAATCTGCTTTCATATAAATATATATGATCCATAATACATGGAAATGAAAGCTCAAGGCTTACCCATATGCTGCTCTTCCACAGAAATATATGGAGGAAATTGTTCTCTAGTTTGAGGTCTTTTACTCTTTGATTTTATGTGGTTATTCTGTTTTGTTAAAATGCTTAACTGTAGCCTGTGGTGTTATTTAGATAATGAAAGGTTTGTATCTGAAATTAGGAGCGTCTTTATCCCTAATTCTAAGCACTGCATTAATATCAGCGGTGTACGAAATGGCTATGATACATAGGGAGGCAATGATAGCAATTACTGTCTAGCAACGAACAAACAGGTTCTCTCAGAAAGGGAATTCCAGATGTCCCTCCTGTTGAGATGCTTTCATTCAGCCCTGCAGACTGCCTATACTAATTAATGTGTGTGTGTGTGGGGGGGGGGAGGTGTTTGCATAGATTATGGAATAAACATTATTTGTTTTTAGAAAAGATAATTGCAAAAAAAAAATACCTTTGATTCTATTTAGAGCCAAAGGTTTATGTGATAAATAAACCGACCCTCTTAAATGTTGCATACAACCATTGTCCCTTTTCTATAAGTCCCAGATTTCTAGGCATGTGAACACAGGCATGGTACATGATAGGCATTTAATAAATGTCTTTCAAAAAGACAGGAATAGATAAACATGGTAAAAATAGTAAGAAGAGAAATGATTGTGGTTTTCGTCATTCTGTGAGCTTGCTGATGTGGTCCATGAATCAGTCATCTGTTCACAAGATAAATGCAAAGCGTGCACAATTTTTTCCAAGAAACACAGATCTATTAATTAAAAATAAAAAAGCAAGAGCCATTGCTGTATGAGGATGCCACCACCTCATGCAGGTACTTTCTTGACTTTCTTGACTTTGCTAATTATTGGCCAGTCCCACTGTTCTTTGTATTAACCCTGACCCCACTGATTCGCTGAGTCCGATCATCCATCACTGCCAGCCTACCACTTTAAAAAGTCATGATGAAATGTAAAACCAAATGGAAATATTGATAACTTGATTGCTCTTATTTCATATTTTTCATATTTGCTAATAGAATGGGCAATTCATTGAAAATTACAAGGTTTTAAATGGGAAATTTAATCCTCATTTGTCATTACTACCCCAACGTTACTCTACTGATTATTACACTTTTCATTTCCTCTTCTGAGTCTATTTACTTCTTCCCTTCAATTTCCTCTGAGAGCCATGCTCACTAGGGCTAAGAAGTAGGAATCTTGAGGGGTAAAGAATGGCTGTTTGCAGAGCTATCTTGTTTGGCCCCATTTCCTACAGATCCTTAAGAAAGAGGAAAAAGTCTAAAAGCAGCATCTATGATCTTGAGGGAAAAGAAGTGCCTGCTCAGAGATGCTTAATGCTCTCCAAGCTTATTTTTAAAAAGCAGCATTTGGGCCTCCAACCAGCTCAGCTCTGGGGCTTGCTTCTTCCTGTTTTCTTGTTAAAAAGCTTTGTCAAAGCTCTTAAGCCCTGGGGTGATAACTGCTACAGAAAAATACTAGTGATGGAAAGATATATTTTCAATAACCCTTGACTTTTATTAGTTCAGCCACTGCCAGAATAAAGAGTAAGTGGGCCCTTGATATTTTAAATGTTCCATGTCCCCCTCCATATACTTCCCAGGTCAGCATTCTTTACTGATGAAAATTCTGGTCTGGATCTTGGTTTGCTGTCATGGGGAGAAGTGTCTGCAATATTATCTACCTCTGAGCTTTGGTTGTTATCCCCAAAAGCTTAAGATCAATAATGGTAGCATGAGCTTTGTGGAGGTTTCTTTATTTTCATTATGTCTGAAAACCAGGCATCAGATTAATAAATCTCCAGGAGTGTTCTTGGAGGGTGGAGGAGAGCATAGCACAATCTTCTGTGCTAAAAATTTAAATGTAATCAAGAAGATTTTAAAAATGCCACATAAAACTTCTTGGAAGAGCTCTGTAGCTTCAGGTCAATGTTATGGATAAATTTTTAAAAATTCTATTATCCATAAAACCTTTACTAGCCCACAATTTTGAGTATCTCTTTCTACATTAATTGGTGCTAGCATGAAATGCATTACACGACAGGAAGTATTTAACACGAAGATGTATGAAGCTAATGCTATTATTTTTAACATAACTTCAAAGTTGCTCAAACAATTAATCCAATGTAATTGTTCATGTATCCTAAGATAGCAGATCTGTACTAATCTAAACACTACATTGAGAAAGTTTTTACTCATGCATTTGAAAATAAATTTAAAGTTGACCTTCTAATGTGTAGATGAGCTAGATTTATTGCCGTCTGATTTTCAAAGCAGATTTCTCAGGCTTTCAATCAAATGACCACTTGATATAGTGAAAAGAGCACTAATATGAAAGCTAGGACAAGTGGGTTCTAGCAATGACACTGGATGTGGGGCTATCAGTTCATGTTTCTAGACCTCCGGAAGCCCATCTATAAATGAAGGAGCTTGATTAGGTGGCCTCTGAGGACCTTTAAATTAGAAAGTTCTGTTTTTATTGAGTGGTACTATTCATAATTTTTGCAAAACTGTTGAAGCCAGTTTGAGATGAAATTAGTTGAACACTTTATAAAAAGGAAGCATGTTTCATTTATATGGATTCCCAGATATATTCTGTCATTCGGGCATTGATATTACATCATTAGTTCATTGTAAAATAATTTTAAATATTATCTTATCTGATCCCCTTCTTAAATTTGTGATGCAGTGGAATAAATTTAGAAATAAATCAATATTGCTTTTATTTTTTATAGCATCTTATATATTTTATAAAGGGCTTTCTTATATTTTATCTGGTATGATGTGCAAAATGAATCCCATGGAGTATAGAGAATGGGAATATGGTTACCATGTTAGAGGTTTGAAATAAATGAGGTTAAATTATTTCTTCAAGTTCATATTAAAGAACAAAAAATTTTATAAAGAGTAAAGCTTATATGGAATCAATCCTCACAGTATAAACATGGCAATTTTTAAAAGAAATAAATATAAGGACACAAACTGAAAATAGAAAATTATAAAATGGTAAGAACTTAATTTTCAGTATTCAGAAATTCAGTTGAAAAGAAACCAAAATATACTTCATTTAAAATAAATTTTAAAATGATGCTCAGTGATCTGTTAGAGGTACTAATTTGGGAATATCTTTAGATATCTCCCTTCTTATCCAAATATTGCCATTTGTTACTACTTAAGACTCATAACACATTTTAGGAATTTCAGCTCAAGTGTTTTAAATGTCAAGGTCAAGACTTCTTTGAAATCTCTTTCCATTTAATCAGCTTGTGCATTCTTCATATCCTCTGGTGAAAGACTTGATGAAGTTTGAAAGAATTGATGAAATAAGTCTGATTTGGGGAAGAATTTGGAAGAAAGGTGGTGACAGACTTCTGGATAAAAGTAGTTATTTCAATAAGCACCATCGTTAGATTAAAATGAAAACAAATACTACTTAGATTAGATTTGAATCTATTGAAAAAGGCTTTGAAATTCCAGAATCATTAAGCATGCTTTGAAAAGACTGTCTTATCTAAATAAATATTGAGATGCCAGTTATGCTGTGTTTAAACAAATCAATTGAACCTGCCAGTTGGTGGAACCAATGGTGGAATACCACATTAAAGTTGACTTTACATTTCTATAGGATTTAACACACACACACACACACACACACTTTTTTGCTTGTTTTAGATCCAGAGCCCATGTAACTATAAGATAATATATGATGCTTGAAATTCATATAATTAAAACGTAGTTTAATTAAGTAGTATATTTGGCATGGTCATTGATTTAAAAATATGAAGAAAGTATGGTAATTATTCAATCTATACAGTGGACCCCCATTTAGCCCATCTTTTATATCCTTTTCCAGGTTGGTAATTCATAAACAACCCTATCCCATTATTTTCTATGCTACTAACAGAAAGGATTTGGTGTGAGGACCAAAGATATGTTACCCTTTTTGAAAAACATGTGTTCTGCATTGTTTAGAATAAAACGATAAATATTCCCTCTACATCACATAAGAGGAAGACAATCTTATTTATTTCTTTATTATGGTTTGTTTACTTGAACCACTAAAAAGAAAATATGGGTAAATATATATTCCTTGAATGATAATAGAATATACTGCTAGTTTACAAACTCATCTTTCCTTTAAAAATTATTCTTTTGACACTTCATTTGTATGATTGCTTGAACTTAGGACATAGATACATTGTGGTAGTCTTGTTCATTCCAGCAAAATCTTCGTAAATTTGCAAAAATGTTTTTGCTGAGAGAGGTCTAATGCTATCCTCTCATTGTATAGATGAAGACTCAGAGGCTCTTTAGGATAGGGAAGTCTCCTAAGATACAATTACAGGTTTAAAATAGCATCCAATTATTCTAACATCTGTCAGAGGATTTTGTCCTTTGCACTATCTTCACAGAAAATATATTTAAAATGTAACTGAATTCACAAAAATTCAATTTATAGGGAAACATAATTAAAACTACAATGAAACATCAGTTTAAATGTGCCACCCTGATGAAATTTTTAAATCCCGCAAAATAAGATATGGGTAATATAGGGAAACTAGAGTATTTTTATTCGCTCTTCTCCTAATACAGAATATACCCCTGATAGCAGCAGATACATTTGTGAGCCAGTGTATAGAAAACTATTTGGTATTGTCTGGTAAAGAGGAAAATGTATATAACGTGAAACCTAACAATCCACTTCTGTGAATATATGCGAATGTTCAGACCAGTGAAAAACTAAAAACAACAAAATGTATAAGGATTGTGGTACATTCAAACAATGCAATACTACATAGCAGTCAAAACCAACAAATTATGAAAGTATGGACATCGTTTAGGATGAATGTGAAGAAATATAGTATTGAACAAAAAAGCAAATGAAAGGAAAACACATAGAGTACAATTTCATTTTTATAAGTTCCAGAACCTACCTTTAAAACAGTAAACCTAAGGGCTCGAGTATTGGACCAGTAATGAGAAGGAAAACATAATTAATACAATATTATCAGTTACCTTCAAGGGTAGCAGATTAAGGAGTTAGATTGAGGAGGGGGTTCATGAAAAACCCTGGTAATATTCCATCCCAATGCCTGATCGTGGGTACATGTGAAATTTTATTGCTCTTCTTTCTTTCTTTCATACATATTAAAATGTATCTATTTACTATTATATGCGAAAAAAACTCTCAAAATTCAACTAATATAAAATTTTCCAAAAAAAAAAACAAAAAACCAACCTTATTTCAAATATAAAGCTGTCCAGGAAAAGATCTTTGGCAACTTTAAGATGATCAACATCCAAACACTTACTACATTTAGTCATTCAACATCTCTGACTCCATAATTCAGAAAACAGAGTAAGGTTGACAGGGATTGATGGAAAGGGGGTTTGAAGCAGTCTAGTGGAAAATTAACTAAAAAAAGTTAGGTTGCATCCAAACTCTGACAACTACCATTGCTGGACTCACTGTTACTAGTGAAATGACACAAAAAGCTGTTTCAGGGAGACTCATTGGATATGGCCTGAATGATTATTTGAATTTGGGAACAGTTAGAGGCTACCAGACCCTTTTGCAGCAGCAGTTACAGTACGAGCATAAATAAATAAGGACCTTTGTGAGGGTGGTGGTACAGTAGGCGTGGAATGCAAAAAAAAAAAAAAGAAAAGAAATTCAAAAATAAAAAACAAAAACTACATCAATACTGTAAAGCAGAAAAGAATTTGGTTTTCTTATTTTTTAAAAAGATTTATTTATTATTTATTGTAGAGAGAGAGAGAGGGAAAGAGAAGAGCAGAGGGGGAGCAGAGGGAGAGAGAGAATCTCAAGCAGATTCCCTGCTAAGGGAGCCTGACGTGGGGCACGATCCCACGACCCTGAGATCACGACCTGAACTCTAACCAAGAGTTGGCCACTTAACCGACTGAGCCACCCAGGTGCCTCAAGAATTTGGTTTTAAAAATAGATGTGAGCAGTCAAGATAAAAAAAGTTCAATTCTGACTTCAGATAGTAAAAGCAGGTAACACAGGGTGATATAAGCAACAAAAAATATGAAGCCAGGAAGTTTGTATCATTTTAGACTTTGAATAAGAAGAAAGTAAACTTAAAAAAAAATTTTAGGAACATAGCAATTTAAAATTTCTGGTTAGTAAGTGATGATACTCATTAGTCAACTGAGTATGTCTCAGATAACTGGGAGTGGTGATACCTCTGTTTTTCAGACTAATGCATACATAAGCACAATTTTAAAAACTTGATGAGACAAATGGATACACAGCTCTGTGTCTGATGACATTAAGGAGAAAATGATCTGTACATTAGAGAAATCAGCCTATCAAAATCTATAAAAACAGAATAGTGGTGATAAATAAGCCGAGACTCCATGACTGTGTTGTAATACATGGTCACTCCCATGTGTTTTCCACACTGTCGTTCTGTTACATTTCATTCTTCTTTAAGAGTGAGTTCACACTGATCTGTAAAAAAAAGAAAACATCCTTTGGTCAAATGTTAGACTTTATAAATATGAAATTTATTTGCAGCATATGAGATAATCATATCAGCAAGTACAGAGAAATATGCTTTTCTGAAAGAACTTATGTACATGAAGCACTTAGAATAATGCTCTTTCTACATCAGGTTGTTCTACATCACCAACACCAAACTGAACAAAGTAAATATCACTTTGCAAATATTCATGGATGTATCTTCTAACTGATTTGAAAGGTAAGGTCAGTGATCATTGTCTGTTTAAATAATGTTTGGATTGTGAAAATGCAAATCTCATAAGTTGATGACAGAACTTTATCATTTAATGACTTAGTGGCCAGTCACAGACCTTTCTCTAATAGGTCAAAAAAAAAGGTAAAAAAACACAATAAAACAATGAAAATCACTACATGAGAGGCCCATTTGAGTTATGTGGTTTTTTTACACCTCTATGTGAATTAATTAATTGAGTAAGCTAAATGAGCATACAGATAAATAATAAATAAATAAATAAATTCCAGATACAGTATTAGATACTGGGACTATAATACTGAGCAAAACAAAAACATAAATAAATACACATCCATATAAATAACAAGATATATTGTAATAAAACTAATAGATAAAATGGACTGATTTCTTAAAAGACACAATGTATCAAAAGTCACTCAGGGAAAAATAGATAATCTGAATAGGCCTATGTTTATTGAAGCAATTTCATTAATAATTAATGCCCTTCCAAAAAGAAAGCATCAGGACCAGATGGTTTAACTGGTATATTCTCTCAACTTTTTAAGGAAAAAATGATACTAATTCCACACAAACTTTTCCAGAAAATAACAGAGGGAACACTTCCTAAATCATTCCAAGAGGCCAGCATTATCTTAATACCAAACGGAAATAAAGACATCACAAGAAGAGATAACTACAGACCAATATCTCTCATGAATATAAACAAAAATGTGAAATCTTTGGAATTGTGATAGTACTTATTTTAGATCATTTCTCTGATAGATAATTTGGATAATTTAATTTCCTATCCTAGAGCCATAACATGCAGTTTCCAAGTATCTAATTCAATTTGAAATATCAAGATAAACTTTGATTAGAGAAATCAGCCTGTTGAGAGCAAATCAAAGGCATAGGTACATGTGATATCTCTTTTGCAATTGAATAGCATATGTATCCCCTGGCGGAACTAACCAATCCCCATACATGCATTATTGTCTTTCCATATTTTTCAGTAATCTCTTGCATGCTTCTTCACCAATCTGGAATATTTAATTCTTGCACCCTTTCACTCTGTTTCTTTGAATTTATATCCCTCCAAGACCTTCTTAACAGACTTCCTAATTTATCATAATCTATAATAATGAGAATTTTGTCTTCTTTCTCTTCACCTTAAATTGATAAAATAGATCAAGAAAATAAGGGAACTAAAAGACCCCTAAAACAGATTTGAGAACTTGTGTTCTGAATCCATGTGCTAAGACACCAGAATGTGATCAATGAAAGTCTCAATTATGTTCAACATAATTTTGTGAGAACTATAGTATTCTCCTAATGGTTAAAGGGAAAAATCAGATTTCCATATACAGAAGCAAAGTTAATGGAAAATAAAATGGAAACAAGAAAATATGTCTTTGAAACATACATAAAATGAAAGAAAAATGAAAAGGAACAAGATGTGACATTAGTGTCTCAGTTGAAGTCTCCTCCCTTTGATGATTGAGGATAGAGTTGAAACTCCAAAGGAGTTTCAGCTAGAACAGCAATTACTTGACCACTCCAAGAAATCTGAGGAACAAAACCAATACTATAGAGGAGGAACAAATACAGCTTGATTGAAACAGAATTGATAGTTATTTTAACTGTTTGCAAGACATCACACTCACTACAGACTTTTAAAAATTATTATTGGATTATAGTTGACATACAATGTTATTTTAGTTTCTGGCGTACAACATAGCAATTCAACAATTCTATGCATTACTTAATGCTCACCACAATACAGGTAGTCACCATAACTCATTACAATAGTATTGACTATATTCCCCCTATGCTGGACTTTTCATCTTTGTGACTTATTTATTTTATAACTGGAAGTTTGTACCTCTTAATCCCCTTCACCTGTTTCATCCATCTACTCACCCCCCTCCCCTCTGGCAACCACCAGTTTTCTGTATTTATGAGTTTGTTTCTTTTTTCCTGTTTGTTTGTTCATATAAAACAGAATGAGATCTTGCCATCTGCAACAGACTTTACATGGAAGAATAAGCTGAGTACAGAAGAAAGAAAATCTGAAAATTTCTCATGAAAACTCTGGAAAAGTAGGTTTTAATGAAACAAAATGAATTTTCCAGCTGATGAATCCCTGAAGCTTCCAATTTATCTATTCACTTAATAATTGATGCAAACATTTTTTGTTTTGTTTTGTTTTGTTTTGTTTTAAGTAGGCGCCACACTGAGCGCAGAGCCCAACATGGGGTTTATACTCATGATCCTGAGATCAAGACCTGAGCTTAGATGAAGAGTCAGAGGCCGCCCAGGTGCCCCAATACAAGGTGTTTTATAATTAAAATGTTTACTGTTTTTTTTTTGTAGTCCAGATTATCTCATTAGCTTGCAAGGACCCTGACAATTGGATGCACAACTTTTTGTGCATTCTAGCTTAAAACAACATTTTTACACATTTTAATACATTTTATTATTTTCTGCATATATTTTCCCTTTAAATTAAAAATTGTCAAACTTTTTTGTAAATAAAATTCTCATAAATTTAAATAATATAAATATATATTTAAAGTTAAATGATATTAAGAACAATTAATGATTATTCAATATGAAGCAGAGGGTTGAGATACCATTTAGAACCTTGTACTGAAGTTATCTATGCTAAGCTTAATGGCATCTAGCTTGAGATATAGCTCAGATATCCTATCAGGTCATGCTTATTTTTACTGTTCATTATATAAATTGAAACAGATAGCAGGCAATTAATTACTGGTTGATGGGAATGACAACAAGTGTTTCATACGTCTGACAGATACTTCTAAATATTCAGATTGTCCCTGAACTGAGAAACCAAGAAGAGATTTCACACTGAAAACCACTGGAAGCTAAGTGGCTTAAGAATATCATGGACAAACAAGTGCAAGTTTTCATGTTTGCCTTAGGTGAGAGAAGTGAGGCCCTGATCCACTCAGCTGTGGAAAGTTTTTATTGTTCTAGTCTATCACTTATATGTGGCGTGGAATATTCTCAAGAATATTCATTAATTAATTTCTCTGATGGTTGAAAATTTCATCAAGGTTAGGAGAGAAAAATCAATATCTCAGCAATTTGCGCTGTACTGTTCTCTTAATCTCAATTTTAAAAAATCACAATTTTCTTTCACACTATTTGAGATAAAGACAATCACTTAGAAAACTAACTTGAAATTTTATAAATTATCTTTCTTGACATTATTGAGATCATAAGTCAATGTTTTAAAATCTGTTCCTTATTTTGAAAGTTCATGAAAATATCTTTCCCTTGATGGCTTGTGTTCCACACTCAGAGGAAGTAAAACCAGTATTTTCTACTATTTCTTTACATAACACATGGCGATGATGTATTCTTGGTGACCACAATTTCATTATATTCCTAATTTTCACTGCTTTATCCCACACTTAATCAGAAAATCAGAAGTCATATTGTTGACTTGTTACTATTTTGTGTGAATAAAGCCATGTTAGGATTGCAATTTTTTAAATACACTTATGAGTTCCATTCCTTACTGTGCTCAACTATGTTAATCCTAACATTCTTTTTTCAGTTTACATTATAAGTGAAAAAAATTATTGAAAATACTTTTTCTCCTGTAGAATAGCTTTTCAGTAATAAACAGAAACAATGTTGTCATATATATATGTATGTGTGTGTGTATATATATATATACATATGTATATATATATGTATACTGAATCAATTCCAAGAAATGATTCTGCCTGTTAGCAATCCTGAGAAGCAAACAACTTTCTAGCTTGTACATGGAAGAACGGTGATTATTTTTCCCATTGTATGATGTGGATTCTGTTGTGCTATTTCATAGAAGATTTTTGCCAAGAGCTTTTTCCATTTTTTGAATATATGTCATTAGCATTATATCTAGTTTTATGAACATCTTATATATTTGCTACAGAAAGTGAAACTTTTAAAATTCTATCTTTACTGATGAAGGACTAGGGGAATGTATTACTAGGAAAATGCAATCCAATTTTCAGAAATGAATCTTCTCATTTCCAATTTGTAATTTTGTTTTTGCCTGTTGAAAAATAATCACCTTTTCAGATTTATTTGACCTAACATCAATTGAATCATATTGTGTAATAAGTCTGGAGTCTTTTTGACTAGTTGTGTCTATAACATTACTCTGAGTTTAAACATGTACATTACTTCACTGAAATAACTTTAAGGCCTGTGAGTCATTTGGTGAAATTTGAATGTAAAACAGTACAATAGAGACACCATCAACAACAGTAAATAACACATAAGTGATATGAAACTGCTGGGTGGGCAAACTGCACCCTGTTAACTGATCTTGCACAATTTGTGAAAAAAACTAATCATACATATCGGTCATTACAGTAGAGTGGGGGTTTCTGTGAAAATACAGTAGTCATTATCTGTATTTTCTGCCATTTCAGTTATTCGTTTTAACTGCATTCCGTAAACAGATGATTCTTTTCTGACATGTATTCAGAATGTCCACAGTGTCATAAGGCTATGTCACAATTTCTTTTTTTTTTTTTAAAGATTTTATTTATTTATTTGACAGAGAGAAAGAGAGAGAGAGAGATCACAAGTAGGCAGACAGGCAGGCAGAGGCAGAGGGAGAAGCAGGCTCCCTGCTGAGCACAGAGCCCGATGTGGGGTTCGATGCCAGGACCCTGGGATCATGACCTGAGCGGAAGGCAGATGCTCAACCCACGGAGCCACCCAGGCGCCCCTATGTCACAATTTCTACTCAGTTACCTCACCTCATCTCATCACACAGGCTTTTTCTCATCTTACATCATCACAGGAAAAAGGGTGAGTACAGTACAATAAGACATTTTGAGAGACCACATTCACATAACTTTTATTATAGTATATTGTTACAGTTTTTCTATTTTATTATTACTGTTGATCTCTTACTGTGCCTAATTTATAAATTAAACTTTATCATAGGTATGTATGTATAGGAAAAAACATACGTATGTATAAGGTTTAGTACTATTTGTGATTTCAGGCACCACTGGGGGTGTTGGAATATATCCCCCATAGATAAAGGGGTGCTACTGTAGTAATTATTGGATTCCAGAAGTGTAAAACATATGTGTAGTGGGTTGAGTAGTGTGTTCCCCAAATTCTTGACATTTGGAACTTCAGAATGTGCTTTTTTTTTTTAAGATTTTATTTATTTACTTGAGAGAGAGTGAGAGGGAGAGAAAATCTGAAGCAGTCTGCACTGAGCACAGAACCCAACATGGGGCTCGATCTCACGACCCTGAGAGCACGACCTGAGCTGAAACCAAGAGTTGGACGCTCAACTCACAGGGCCATCCAGCTACCCCTCAGAATGTGATCTTATGTGGAAATAAGATCTTTTACATAAAATTAAGTTAAAATGAGGTCATACTGGATTGGGGTGGGCATTAAATCTTTTGGGTGATGACTTTAGAAGATGGAAAGGCACAAAAAAACATAGGGAGAGGGCCATCCAGAGACAGTGGCAGGGGTGATGGAGAGACACAGGATTCAAAATATCTTTTAAAGGTGAAAGTGACAAACACTTTTGGATAAAAATGAGAGATGAAAAAGGATGAAAGAATTAATTGATCACGAACAGACCTACATTATAAGAAATGTGAAAAATTTCTTCAAGTAGAAAGGAAATTACATTAACATTAGATTTGGAAAAATTATGCGTGTTAGAAATGTTACATATGAAGTTAAAAGGAAGAAGATTATCATGTTATTTCTTTTAATATATTTAAATATTTTAAAATATGTTAGTTTAAAGCAAAAATAACAAAATTTTTTTTTTAAATAAAGCGAAAATAACATGTAAGATTTAAGATATATGTAAGTAATAAATAATGAAAATAATGACATGAAAATGGAATATTAAATGAAACTAATATGTTTATACATTTTGTATGTTTTATAAAGTGGAACAAGTTCTAAACATGTATGGTAATCCCTGTGGTAGCCACTATACAAATATACAAAGAATTATACAAACAAAAATACAAAGAATTATAGAAAATGTTCCAAGAAATGAATAAATAAATAAAATGAATACTGATTTTATCTTATTGGCCAAAAGGAAAGAAAGAAAGGAAGAACAGAGAAATAAAAAACAGATGAGACTAAAATTAAATAAAATTAAAGATCAGTACAAATAAGTAAATAATTAACTCAGGCTTTGTAGTGAATTAGAGTTATTTCCAAGAAAATGTTGAGTTATTGCTGAATTGGAATGAAGTATATGATTTTTGTAGGAGACACATTTTTGATGCTTTAAGAATTCTCATAATCTCTGTATATGATCAATCTTGAAAATAACATTTAGTGATAAAATGAGATGTTCTTTCATCTTAGTTCTTCACAAGCCTTGCTCCAGATAATCTACACAGATATGAGAATCTGAAGTGTCACTTGAATTAAATCTCAGGGTTCAGCAACTGTGATTATAATAACACATATCAAGGGAATTACTTGCTTTATTTTATTTTAAAACCACTAAAATAACATTCATCAGTACATGCCAGAGTGCATCCTTCATATTATTTGTTTATATTTTTTTCTTCTGATGAAAACTTTTAAGGTCTATTCTCTTAGCAACTTTCGAATATATACTACTTCATGAACCATAGTTACTATGCTGTACATTTCATCCTCAGAACTTATTCCTCTTATTACTGGAAGGTTGTACCTTTTGATCACCTTCATCCATTTCCCCAACTCCGTACCTCCCACCACTGGCAACCACCAATCTGTTTTCTGCTCTTTGAGTTCAGTTTTTTTAGATTTTATATATAAGTGAGATCATACACTATTTGTCTTTCTGTCTGACTTATTTTATTCACCATAATGTCCTCAAGGTCCTCTATGTTGTCCCAAATGGCAGGATTTCCTTCTTTCTATGGCTGAATAATATTCCATAGTATGTACATACCATATTTTCTTTATTTATTCTTCCATAGATGGAAACTTAGGTTTTTTCATGTCTTGGCTATTCTAAATAATATTTTTTTGCGATAGTGATGTTGTTTCCTTTGGATATATAAACACAAGTGGAATTGCTGGATCATATAGTAGTTCCTTTTTTAAATTTCCTGAGAAACTGTTTTCCATAGTGATTATACCAATTTACATTCACACCAACAGTGCCCAAAGGGTTTTCTTTACGATATCTTGTCTTTTTAGAAACAGTCACTCTAGGGTGCCTGGGTGGCTCAGATGGTTAAGCGTCTGCCTTCGGCTCAGGTCATGATCCCAGGGTCTTGGGATCGAGTCCCGCATCGGACTCCCTGCTCAGCGGGGAGCCTGCCTCTCTCTCTCTCTCTGTCTCTTATGAATAAATAAATAAAATCTTAAAAAAAAAAAAAGAATCAGTCACTCTAACAGGTGGTATGTGATATCTTATTGTGGCTTTGATTTACATTTTCCTGGTGATGAGTAATGTTGAGCACCTTTTCATGTGTCTGTTGGCCATTTTTAGTCCTCTTTGGAAAAATTTCTATTGAGATCCTCTGCTTATTTTTTAATCGGATTGATTTTTTGTTTATTTGTTTTTACTATCTAGTTGTATGAATTCTTCATATACCTTGGATAGTAACGCTTTATCAGAGGGATGACTTGCAAATATTCTCTCTCATTCAGAAAGTTGTCTTTTAATACTGTTGATTGTTTTCTTTGCTATGCAGAGCTTTTTGGTTTGATGTAGTCCCACTTGTTGATTTTTGCTGTTTTTGCCTTTGCTTTTGTTGTCAAATCCAAAAAACTATTGTTAAAACCAATGTCAAGGAGATTACCCTATGTTTTCTTCTAAATGTTTTATGGTTTCAGGTTTTCTGTTCAAGTCTTTAGTCCATTTTGAGTTAATTTTTGTATTTGGTATCAGATAAAGTCCAGTTTCACTCCTTTGCATGTGGCTGTCCAGTTTTCCCAATACCATTTATTTAAGAGAACTATGCTGAATAGCACCAGTTTAAAAAACTGAATTTTCAAAAGATGGCAAAGGTTAACACCTATTGGCCAACCAGAAGATTTTGTGACATTTGGCTAGAATCTGATCATTCACATCAGTAAAGATCTTCCTTTAAAACCCTTCTATTGTAATCTACTTAACATAAAGTCTATAAAGATTTTGTTTGTTTTCTTATTTGGTATCATAGACTTTAATCTCAGTGGCTGGTAGGTTATTAAAACTACCGGAAAAGAAATTATTGATCTAGTTTTAAAAATTGTGGCATTGGACTAGGAAACAACAGTGTGTTTGAGCATTCTCCCTCACTTTACAGCATGTCTTAAAAATTGTGCACAGATAGTGACAAAGTGGACTGTTCTGATATAACACCTGTAAAAAGAGGATCAGAATGTATAGATATAAAACTTATTTAGCTCAAAATATCAAGAAAACAGCAATTACTCTTGCCAACCACCAATAGTGACTTTGTTTTGATTGCTTCAGAAACTGCCTTCCTTTTCTTGATAGTCTTTGTAACCGTTAAATAGATTTATTCAAGATAGCAATCCTTATTTTCATCACTGTCAAATGTACACCACACTTGGATGGATCACTTGAGATGACAGAGAATGTTTCATTGATACACTTTTTACAAAAGGCATCTCTGATTGTGTAGCCTCCTACTTGACTACTGATTGATTATATTCCAACTCCTCAATTGTCCTCACCTTATTTTATACCAAATATTCTTCAAAACTCAATTTGGATAAGAAACATTACTTAAAAAATTGTTGGTGCTATTCTGTATATATACATGACTATCACCTGAGAGACAGAAAATGCCCATAAGCTTTTTGTCAGTAATGAGTGCTCACACAAATAGCCTGGTTTTAGAAATAGTGATAAAACCTTTGGTTTCTTTCTTTGAATCAGTCACAAGACTTTAGGATTTTCCTGACTTCTTAAAAGGAAAATATCTGTTTCCTATTTTACTTACGCTCTTGGACAGGAAACCCAAACTTCCTATTGTAGAAATTTTAAGGAAAAAAAAAAACTGACCTGGGTTTAAATATTGATGACAATAACAGAAGCAAACAAACATATGAGCACTTTCTATATGCCAGATTCTACCTACATAGCACATATATTATTAATACTCCCCCAAATCCTATCAAGTATGAGCTATGTCTCTCTCCACTTTACAGATGAGAACACTGAGGCTCAGATATGTAACCACAATGATGATTCAGAAGCTTTTCCAAAGTCATACATCTACTAAGTGTCAAAGATAAATTTGAACTTTGGCAGTCTGAGACCATCCAGAATCTATATTCTTAACCATTACAACTTATAAAATGTTCAACACAGTACCTAGGACACAGGTAATCAACAATACAAATATTTGTTCTCTTAGTTTCTTCCACCTTTAGGAATCTACGTAATCAGTTCTTTAGGCATCCATGTAAAGGTGCTTTTATTAATCACCTTTACTTATCATGTCCTTTGAAAGTTCTGATGAAGATGGTCACATTCCCCAGGCCTGAACAAAATCCACCCTGTGTCACCCATGAGTTTACTGCAAAATAGACAAAAACACAGCACACTATAACCTCTATTTGCAAATCTTCTAAATCCTGAAGTGGTTCTATATGTGGAAGACATGGCAGGATATTCCCCTGAGGAAAAATAAAATTGGTGGCTAGAAGAAAACATTTTGAATCTTTGTTGAGACAAGAGAAATGTGGAAAACTTTTCATTTTCAGAACAAAAGTTCTCTTAAATGTATTTTTTTGTGTGTGATAAGGGGTAGTTATTTCCAAATAACATCCTAATTTGGTTTAAGCAAGGATTTCTTCAGGATTGCTGGGCATTAGAGTTGGTATGGAGATAGAATAACAACCAACAAACTACCACTACTACTCTTAAGGGACTATAGAATATTAGGGAAGACACACAAATAAATATGAACAAACAGATAACATTATAATAGTGTGATAAAGGCCCTAGTAGATGCTCTGGTTGTATAAAGAATGGACATCCCACCATTGATATGCTGTCTGCAAGAGACTCATTTTAGACCCAAAGACACCCCCAGATTGATAGTGAGGGGGTGAAAAACAATTTACTATGCTAATGGACATCAAAAGAAAGCTGGGGTGGCAATCCTTATAACAGACAAATTAGATTTTAAACCAAAGACTGTAATAAGAGATGAAGAAGGACACTATATCCTACTTAAAGGGTCTATCCAACAAGAAGATCTAACAATTGTAAATATCTATGCCCCTAACATGGGAGCAGCCAATTATATAAGCCAATTAATAACAAAAGCAAAGAAACACATCAACAAAAAACAATAATAGTAGGGGACTTTAACACCTCCCTCACTGAAATGGACAGATCATCTAAGCAAAAGATCAACAAGGAAATAAACACTTTAAATGACACACTGGGCCAGATGGACTTCACAGATATATTCAGAACATTCCATCCCAAAGCAACAGAATACACATTCTTCTCTAGTGCCCATGGAACATTCTCCAGAATAGATCACATCCTAGGTCACAAATCAGGACTCAACCAGTACCAAAAGATTGAGATCATTCCCTGCATATTTTTGGACCACAATGCTTTGAAACTAGAACTCAATCACAAGATGAAAGTGGGAAAGAACTCAAATACATGGAGGCTAAAGAGCATCCTACTAAAAAATGAATGGGTCAGCCAGGAAATTAAAGAAGAATTAAAAAAATTCATGGAAACCAATGAAAATGAAAACACAACTGTTCAAAATCTTTGGGATGCAGCACAGGTGGTCCTAAGAGGAAAGTATATAGCAATACAAGCCTTTCTCAAGAAACAAGAAAGGTTTCAAATATACAACCTAACCCTACACCTAAAGGAGCTGTAGAAAGAACAGCAAATAAAGCCTAAACCCAGCAGGAGAAGAGAAATAATAAAGATCAGAACAGAAATCAATGAAATAGAAACCATAAGAACAGTAGAACAGATCAACAAAACTAGGAGCTGGTTCTTTGAAAGAATTCATAAGATTGATAAACCCCTGGCCAGACATATCAAAAAGAAAAGAGAAAGGACCCCCCAAAAATAAAATCATGAATGAAAGAGGAGAGATCACAACCAACACC
>NW_022589712.1:46003877-46030289 GCF_004348235.1 Phoca vitulina
TACCACCTCACACCAGTCAGAATGGCTAAAATTAACAAGTCAGGAAACAACAGATGTTGGCGAGGCTGTGGAGAAAGGGGAACCCTCCGACACTGTAGGTGGGAATGTAAGCTTATACAGCCACTCTGGAAAACAGTTTGGAGTTTCCTCAAAAAGTTGAAAATAGAACTACTCTATGACTCAGCAATTGCACTACTGGGTATTTCGCCAGTAGATACAAATGTAGTGATCCAAAGGGGTACATGCACCCCAATGTTTATAGCAGTAATGTCCACAATAGCCAAACAATGGAAAGAGCCCAGATGTCCATCAACAGATGAATGGATAAAGAAGATGTGGTATATACATATATATAATGGAATATTATGCAGCTATCAAAAAAACAAAATCTTGCCATTTGCAACAACGTGGATGGAACTAGAGGATATTATGCTAAGCGAAATAAGTCAATCAGAGAAAGACATGTATCATATGATCTCACTGATATGAGGAATTCTTAATCTCAGGAAACAAACTGAGGGTTGCTGGAATGGTGGGGGTTTGGAGGGATTGGGTGGCTGGGTGATGGACATTGGGGAGGGTATATGCTATGGTGAGTGCTGTGAATTGTGTAAGACTGATGAATCACAGCCTGTACCTCTGAAACAAATAATACACTATATGTTAAAAAAAATAAAAAGATAGTAGAAAGGGAAAAATGAAGGGGGAGTTTTGGAGGGGGAGATGAACCTTGAGAGACTATGGACTCTGAGAAACAAACTGAGTGTTTTAGAGGTGAGGGGCAGGGGAATGGGTTAGCCTGGTGTTGGGTAATAAGGAGGGCACATATTGAATGTAGCACTGGGTGTTATACGCAAACAATGAATCATGGAACTCTACTTCAAAAACTAATGATGTAATGTATGATGACTAACATAACATAAAAAAAAAAAAAGAAATATGGACTGCCCCTCCAAAAAAACAAACAAACAAAAAACAAAAAGAAAAAAAAAAAAAAAAAAAAAAAAAAAACCCCACAAGAATTAAAAAGTTATCTGAAAGGCAATGAAAAAGAAAAATATTTAGTAAGTATGAAAAAAATAATGAGTAAGAAGATGGGAAAATAGAACTTATGAAAACCTATTTATTTGAAAAATGAACAACGTAAATAAAACAATAGCATTTATGCATTTCTAGGCAAATAAATTTGAAGATACATATAAAATAATCTACCAAAAGTAATCTTAATAAAGATGCAATGTTTAAATATACAAATTTCTATATAAAAAATAAAGAAAACTTTCAGAGATCCCCCCACAAAAGAGAACCATGCCCAGATGTTTATAACAAACCTTTAAAGGTCCAGTAGTTCCAAATGTGCTGAAATTATTCTGGAGAATACTAAAAGAAGAAAAACTTTCAAAGCCAAACTGATAAAAATTGAATCAAATAATACTAATGAATATCAATGCCAAAATTTAAATGAAATATTAGATAATAAAATCCTCCATGATATTTAAATATAATTTATATTGTCCAAAGAGGTTTATTCATAATGGCAAGAAAATTGATCAATATTGACCAAGATGGCCTTTATGTTCTCAGCATGACTAAACATTAGATTTCTTGCTACTCTAGGTCTCTGAACTTCTTTTTCTTAGAGCGCTTACTTTAGAAAATCTGTAATTGCAAATCCTTTCTCTGACCTTTTGAAGTGTAGATAAATCTCCCAACCTCCTGCCAATTTCACAGCCTAGCAATGTTTTTTCTCAAGGACCTGGAAGCCATCCCTTTGAAATGTAATCATCAAGAAAGATAGGTCTCCTATCTCCTCAGAAGGTAGGGGACCACTTCCGTAAGTACCAAAAAGCAAATACAGATGGTCTAATGACATGGACCAAGCTTACCCAATGTCTTCCAGGACTTTTCCACTAACTTCCCAGTGCTTAAAAATACTCCATGTTTTGTTTCAACTGAGTTGGATCGAATCTCTTCCCTATTACACTAGTCTTCAATTAAAGCCTTCCTTGACAGTTTAACTCCATCTGATGCAATTTTTCGTTAAGGAGATATGTATCATCTTAAGATATTCAAGGAGAAATATTACATAGCTATTTCCATAGATACCAATGAAAGAATTTTATAATTCAACACAGATTCCTCATAAAAGAACCAACAGATAAAAATGAATCTATCCATATGTAAATGGACACACACACATATCAGGCCATTACTGTAAATTATGGAACAAAATAAGATGCTCACTGACAATGAACAAAACAAATATACAAAATGAACAAAAAGAAAAAAAAGACAATAAACAGAAATAAACAATTTAAGTCATAAGAATTGGTAACCCAAGAGAATAAACAAAACTAGTATAAACAATTAGATAATTTAAGGAAGCTGAGTATTAAGCTGGTATACAGAAATTAATAGCCTCATATATACAAACAATAGCTATTAAAAATTAAAATGGTAGGGGCGTCTGGGTGGCTCAGTTGGTTAAGTGTCTGACTCTTGATTTCAGCTCAGGTCATGATCTCATGGTCCTGGGATTGAGCCCCCTATCAGGCTCTGCACTCACCTAGAATTCTGCGTGGGGATTTCTCTCCCTCTCCCTCTGCCCCTCCCCCACTCACATGCTCTCTTTCTCTCTCTCTAAAATAAATAAATAAATCTCAAAAAAAATTCTAAAAATTAAAATGGTAGAGCATTTACAATAGCAAATATTTTTAAATGCCTAGGATAAAATTAGCGAGAAATATGCCAGACCTACCTAAGGAAAACATTAAAACATCTTTGAAAATCATAAAAGTAGACTTGAATAGAGAGGAATTTTATGTTTTTGGAAATCTCAGTTTCACTAAGATCTTCATTCTCCCAAATTGATATACAAAATCAGTATGATCCAACTAGAAAGAAGAGCAGTTCTTTTTTAAATTGAAGATATATACGTTGATTTTAAAGTTCATATAGAAAATAATCAAGGATACAGTTTGCTGTAGTCCTTACACTGTTTATTTTTGCTTTTGTTGCATGTGTTTTGGGTACTATGTTGAATAAAAGTGGTGAGCATAGGGGCTGCCTGGGCGGCTCAGATGGTTGGGCATCTGCCTTTGGCTCGGGTTGTGATCCCGGGGTCCTGGGATCGAGCCCCGCATCGGGCTCCTGGCTCGTCGGGGGGCCTGCTTCTCCCTCTGCCTCTCTCCCTGCTCATGCTCTCTCTCTCTCTCTCTATCTCTGTGTCTCAAATGAATAAATAAAATCTTTAAAAAAAAAAAGTGGTGAGCGTAGACATCCTTGTCTTAGAGATATTTTGATCTTAAAGAAAAAGGCTTTAGCATTTCACCAACAAGTATGAGGTTAGTTATGAGCTTGTCACATATGACATTTATTATGTTGAATTATATTTCTTCTATACCTGTTTATTGAGTGTTTTTATTATGAAATTTTGTTAAATGTTGTCAAATGCTTTTTCTGCATCTATTGAGATAATTATATAATTTTATCTTCTATTCTGTTAATGTAGTGTATCACATTTATTGATTTTAGTATGTGAAACCATCTTGCATCTCAGAGATAAATTCCATTTGTTCATGGTGTATAATCCTTTAATTTGTTGTTAAATTCAATTTGCTAATATTTTGTTGAAGATTTTTGTATCTATGCTCGTCAGAGATATTAGCTTGTAATTTTCTTTTCCTGTGCTTTGTCTGGTGTTGGTATTGGGATAATGCTGGCCTCTAAAATTATTTTGGAAGTATTTCTTTCTCTCCAATTATTTCAAAGATTTGAAAAGAATTGGCATTAATTCTTCTTTAAATGTTTGGCGGAATTCACCAGTGAAGCCATCTGGTCCTTGGCTTTTCTTTCTTGGGAGACTTTTTATTACAAATTCAATCTCCTTACTCGTTACATGTCTATTCAGATTTACTATTTCTTTATGATCCAAAGAAAAAAGCTGCACAGCAAAGGAAACAATCAACAAAATGAAAAGTAACATACAGATTGGAAGAAAATATTTGCAAACCACATATCTAAAAAAAGGTTAATATCTGAATATATGAGGAACTCATATAACTCAATAGCAAAAAAACCACAAATAACCCAATTTTAAAAATAGTCAAAAGGGGTTTGGGTGGGTCAGTCAATTAAGCGTCCAACTCTTGATTTCAGCTCAGGTCATGATCTCAAGATTGTGAGATTGAGCCCTGCATCAGGCTCCATACTGGGTATGATGCCTGCTTAAGATTCTCTCCCTCTCCTTTTTCCCCTCCCCCTGCCTCTCTCTCTCTCTCCCTTAAAAAAAAAAAATCAAAGGATCTGAATAGGCATTTTTTCAAAAAAGACATACAAATAGCCAACAGGTACATGAAAGGTGGTCAACATCATCAATCATCAGTGAAATGCAAATCAAAACCACAATGAGATATCACTTCTCACAGCCTTTAGAATGACTATCATCAAAAAGATAAGAGATAGCAAGTATTGACAAAGATATGGAGAAAAGGGAATCCTTGTACAATGTTGGTGAATGTAAATTGGTACAGCTGTTATGGAAAACAGTAGGAGGGACCCCCAAAACTAAAAATAGAACTACCATATGATTCAGCAATCCCACTCTTGAATATATATCTGAAGAAAACAAAATCACTACTCTGAAGAGGTATCTGCACCCCCATGTTCATTGCAGCATTATTTACAATAGCTCAGTTTCAGAAACAACTGGTGTTTACTGATGCATAAATGGATAAGGAAAATGTGGTCTACACACACACACACACACACACACACAATGGAGTATTATCCATAAAAAAGAAGGAAATTCTGGCATTTGCAACAATATGGATGAAATTGGAGGACATTATGTTATGTGAAATAAACCAGACAGGGAAAGGCAAATACTGTGTGATCTCACTTACATGTGGAATCCAAAAAAAAAAAAAAAAAAACCAAAGTGGAATTCATAGAAGTAGAGAGTAGAATGGTGATTGCCAGAGGCTGGAGGTGGGGGAAACGGGAGGTGTTGGTTAAAGGGTACGGACTTTCAATTATTAGAAGAATAAAACCTGAGAATCTAATGTAGAACATGATGACCATAGGTAATAACACTGTATCATATACTTGAAATTTGCTAAGACTGTAGATCTTAAGCATTCTCATCACACACACACACACACAAAGACAGCTATGTAAGATGATGGATGGGTTATTTAATTTGATTATGGTATATGTATATGAATTTATCACCTTGTGAATATGTATATGAAATTATCACCTTGTACACTTTAAATATATACAATTTTGTCAATTATATCTCAATAAAGCTGGAAAAATTAAACAAGTATATATAATTAAGAAATTTATCTTAAGGGGCACCTGGGTGGCTGAGTCAGTTAAGCATCTGCCTTCAACTCAGTTCATGATCCCCAGGTCCTGGGATGGAGCCCCACATCAGGCTCCCTGCTCAGTGGGGAGCCTGCTTCTCTCTCTCTCTCTGCCTGCTATTCCCTCTACTTGTGCGTGCTCTCTCTGTGTCAAATAAATAAATTAAAAAAAAAAGAAATTTATTTTTAAAAAGAGCAAAGATTAATAAAATATATATATGATAAGGCCTTTAAGGCTAAAATAGGGAATGAATAGATGGACAAATGAAAGTTAAGGAAAATCTCAGAAATAAATCTAAGTGAATTTGATAATTTATGAAGAGTTGACATGGAAAATCAGTGAGGATTAGTTAATCTTTTAAATCATTAGATTAGTTATACAAGCACTAGAAGGAAGCATGGGTGAATTATTTTATGCCGGGCTATAATAAAAACCTTAATTATGATTCAAAATTGATAAGAAATGATAAAGAAGAATAATATATTTGATTAAATAAACATACAAATTTAAATTAACAAATGTCAAAAGACAAATGGGAAACTAAGAAATTGCAATTTATATCACAAAGAACTAATATCTCTAAAATGTAAACAACTTCTGAAATGAAAAGAAAATATAACTGAGCAACTTAATATGAAATTTGCAAATAACATGGATAACTTAGAGAAAATAATACACAAATATCCATTAAAAACATGGAAGAATGTTTAAGTTCACTCATAAAAAGAGTAGCAAATAGAACACAACTGAGATTCTTACCACACAGATTGGTACAAAAACAAAACAAAAAGTCTTAGAATATATCATGTTGGTGAGTACGTAGCAAAATAGTCACTCTTATATATTGCTAACAAGAATGCAATGTGTTACAACTCTTACAGAGGAGATTTTGGCAAAATTTAGCAAAGTTATATCAAACACTGGACCACACAATTCCACTTCCAGATATCCATCCCAAAGGTATATTAGCAAACCACAAAGTAGTTTATATATAATATTATTTGTTAAAATTATTTAGACTAGTAAAAGGTTAAGAATAAGCCGTATGTCTATTAGTAGGAAATGGCTTGAATAAATAATCATACATACGACAGTGAACTATGAAGCTGTAAAAAAATTTAGAAAGCTGTCTGCCCACTGGTATGGAGTGATGTTCAGTGTATATGTGCATAGCAGGGTACGTAATTTGGTATACTTTGTGTAAGAAATGGACTGGGATCAAAATATGTATACTTCATTTGCTTAAATTTGGAAAAGGAAACAATGAAAAAATAAAACATAAAGCTCATGAAAAGATTAACCATAGGAGAAGAAAAGGGAGCAAGAAGGAAGGGAGAAGGATAAGACTGAGATCAGAAGCTTGTCAAATTTATAGTTTATCTTTGAAATCATGTGAAGGTTTTACAAAATAAAATAACAAAACCAAATAAAAAATTTAAAATCTCTAAAAATTAAAAGTGAGGCAAAACAAATCTAAATGTTTGTCAGTTTCATGACATAACTACTCACAGCAAAGAGTTGCTCCTGCTAAATTTAGAGCATAGTATTTTTACTATGAATAATAGCAGGCTTTTACTCTAAAGATAAAATTAGCTATAAAGAAAACGTAGCTTCATGCAATCATCTTACTATTAGTGATAATACTGATACAGTTATTAAGACATAATTACATGTGTATTGTAAAAGAGATTTAAAAAGTCATTTTCAGGAGCAAAGATTTTCAGCGTAAGAGAAAAAGTGTTAAGTGAAAGCTCTCTAATCTTAAGGTTAAATTTGAAATATCAGTATGAACATTATTACTCTCTTTTAAAAACTATTTCCTATCTTTAGTCATTGGAAGAAAATGTTAATTACAATGAAAGAGCAATCCACCCCTAACACTCAGACTGACCTCTAAATACCATTCTGAACCTTAAAAAAATATAGATAAATGTATGCCTTGTATAAACGGTTGTTTATAATTATGGGTTAAGAACTATATCAGATGAACCTAGAATGTAAAATAAAAAAGAAAGATGCCATAAAGGCTAATGCAGTGTGTCAAAAGAACAGATGGATAAACTTGAAGTCCTCTAGCCAACATGGTGCAACTTGAAAACTAAAAAAGAATAACTATATTGATGAAAACAATAAACATTTAAAAAATAATGATAAGAAGAAAGTAGAAATAAAACTTCTTGGACACCACTGGGGATTACTAGAGCACCAACTCAGTACAATAAACATCAATAATAACAAGAAAAAACTCCAACATTCATTTTGATACCCAGTATGAACTGTATTGAGGGTAATCAAGTAGCTTGAATGAATTAGGGAAAGTTCTATACACAATAATTCCATCTAAAAAATGCAGAAGAAATGATAACACCATTTTCACCCTTAATGAAAAATTGATGCAAGCGAGTCATCAATGGATAGTAAAATCATTAGGTGAAAGGTCGATTGGAAACTTTAGATTGACATAGTCTTGCTGTCATTCTGAATACATTAACCAATATTACATCACTACACATCACTAACATGCAGTGAGAAAACCAAAATGTATATGTCTACTGATAGGATGTAATATCAAATACACTACATATCCTACGCAGTATTATTGTGCCAACAAAACAAAATAAAAAGAACATGAATCAAATCCAAATGACAGGAAATTCATGAACTAAAGGGACAACTCAAATGACATACTAAAGGAGCAATCAGTCAAATACAAAATGTGGGGCATTCACTAGATTTCTAATGTGGTTTCCAAAAGAATATTGCATACAAAAATTACAACAGATAAGCAAAAGAGAAAAAGAAAAAAAAAACTGTTTTTGGCTTGATAGTCACTTAAAATACTAAAATGAGCATAAGAATCAAATATAGTGACTGTATAACTTGTCTAGATCCTAGTTTGAATGAATTGACTATACAAGGAGAATTTTTGTCACTTGGGGTAATTTGAAAATAGGCTAAAAATTAGACAATATTAAGGCACATTATTAATTTTAAGTGCGATCATGATATTGGATAATTTAAGAAAATTCTCTGTGTTTTTGAGATGCATACTGAAGTATTTATAGGTGAGTTGATATGGAGCGTGCATTTTGTTTTGAAATACACCAGGAATACAATTCTGAAAATATTTCTAAAAATATGAGTGGAGGATAGATAAAGCAAGAATGGAAAATGCACCTTTCATCTAACTTCAAAACTGTCAACATTTTTGAGAGTAAAGGAAGATGGCAGAGTAGAAGGACCCTGAAGTAACATCCTACATACACATCAGTGGAAATAACCCAGAAAATGACCCCAAAACTGGGAGAACAAATTCTACAACTAAATGTAGAGGAGAAGCCATATCAAAGAGGATAGGAAGGGCAGAGATGCAGTCGGGTGACAAATGGATCGCGGGACTGTCCACTGGTGGGAGGGACCTGCTGGAGCAGAGAGGGGAGAGGAAAAGACTATACACCAGGGAGCCCGCTCTGGAAAGATGAATCCTCATAAGGTTTGGCTTTGAAAACCTGAGAGGCCGAATGGTGTGAGTTCTTATAGCCAGCAGGAATTAAAGCCTGGAGTTTTAAAAAATCAGTGGGCACGGTTCTGGGGGAGCCTGGTGGGTGAGGGGAGGCACTCCTCACACTTCAAGAAACAGCAGAACAGCCAGAGGAGACATAGCATAGAAGCAGCAGTTTGAAAAATGCCGGGGGCATATGGGAGGGAGAGTTATTTACTAATCTTAGAGCTTGTACCAGAGGGACAGAGATCTCTGGGAGATTCCTCCAGGAACAAAGGAGCTGGTGCAGGTTCCATTTCCTGCCCCTTCTACCCGGTGTGAACACACTGGCTACCCATAAGAAGCAGCACGGTGCCGGACATTCACTACCTAACTTGCTTGCACTGTACCTCCTTGCCCCCCTGGCTTCAGGGTCTGCCTCCTCCAGCCAGGCTTGCCTCAGTCCCAGCACTGCAGGTCCCCTCCCCGAGAAGGCCAGTGCAAGCCTTGCCAACACTTTGTCTCCTGAAGGTGCACTTTGCGGGGGGGGGGGGGGAGGTTGGGGGTGGTCTTAGTTCCCGGGTGGTGGCCACAGATCCCCTCTTGGGGAAGACCCACATGTACCTCAGTAAAATTGTGTGCCCCACCCCAAACACTTTGCAAACCAGCCCCATCAAGCATGGTCCCAGAGTCAGTGGTACGTCCCCTCTGATGGGCACTGCACACCTGCCCGTGCATGCTTTGCAGATTGGCCTAAGCCGCCCTGGTATGGAAGCAGCTTGTCCCCTCTCCCAGAAGACTGACTGTGCACCCTGCCCCACCCCCAGGCAGGTTGGGAATCTGCCCCCTCCAATACATTGGTGGCCAGGGCCTGTTCAAATCAAGCCCACAAGCCCAGCAGAGTGCAAGCAGTCCCAACAGGGGCCAGCACCACTCCAAAAGTACTCCTACCCTGGGGAGAGGGAAAGAAAACCACACAGACCAGCCTGACTCTAGCCCCAGCAGTGGGCTGGGGACAGAGGGCTGGTCTGATTTCAGTCCCTGCCCACAGTGAAAGCTTCTCAGGGGACAATACAGGGAAAGTACCCTGCAGTTTGGTGCTACCGTATCTCTGGAAAATGCTCCGTCTTACTCAACTCAAGCCCAAGGCAGCCCCAGGATGGCCCACTAATACCACAGGGATCAAACACTGCTCACACAGGCAAAGAAAGCCACTGCAGATGACTGTACTGAAGGGAAAGGGGGCTTAGCCCAGAAGCAGGGTGCACACACCCCCGAAGTTCCAGGATCTCGTAAACAGGGGACATCACACTGCAGGGCACTGTAGCACCTAAATGAAACAGAAACTGAAAAACAAACAAACAAACAAAAAACAATAGAACAGATTGATGAAACCAGGAGCTGGTTCTTTGAAAAGATCTACAAAATTCATAAAACGTTAGCCAGACTCATCGAGAGAGAGAGAACTCAAATAAAATCAGAAATGAAAGGAATAACAACTGACACCACAGAAATACAAAGGACTGTAAGAGAATACTATGAAATATTATAGCATATCATACATATACATCATATACATACATCATACATATATCATAACAAATTAGACAGCCTAGAAGAAATGGATAAATTCCTAGAAACATATAACCCCAAAACCAAAGCAGGAGGAAATAGACAATTTGAATACATCAATTAGCGGCAAGGAAATTGAGTTAGTAGTCAAAAAACTCCCAACAAACAAAAGTCCAGGACCAGATGGCTTCACGGGTGAATTCTACCAAATATTTAAAGAAGAATTAATACCTATTCTCAACCTATTCCAAAAAATAGAAGAGGAAGGAGAACTTCCGAATTCACTCTATGAGGCCAGCATTACCCTGATATCAAAACCAGATAAAGACACCACCAAAAAAAAGAGAGAGAGAGAGAGAAAACAATACAGGCGGGTATCTCTGATGATGACCATAGATGTAAAATCCTCAACAAAATCTTAGCAAACCAAATTCAACAAAACATTAAAAAAAATCATTCACCATGATCAAGTGGGATTTATTCCCAGGATGCAAAGGTGGTTTAATATTCACAAATCAATCAACATGATACATCACATCAGTAAGAGAAAGGACAAAAACCATATGATCATTTTGATAGATGTAAAAAAAAATATTTTGACAAAGTACAACATTAATTCATGATAAGAAACCCTCAACAAAGTAGGTTTAGAGGGAATGTATTTCAACATAATAAAGGCCATATATGAAAAATCCACAGCAAACCTCATACTCAATGGTGAAAATCTGAAAGCTTTTCCCCTAAGATAAGGAATAAGACAAGGATGTCTACTCTCACAACTTTTTTTCAACATAGTACTGGAAATCCTAGCCACAGCATTCAGACAAGTAAAAGGAATAGAAGGGAACCAAATTGGTAAGGAAGAAGTAAAACTTTCACTTTTTGCAGATGACATGATACTATATATAAAAAATCCTTAAAGACTCCACCAAAAAACTACTAGGACTGATGAATGAATTTAGTAAGGTCTCAAGATACAAAATCAATGTACAGAAATCCACCGCATTTCTATACCCTAATAATGAAGCAGCAGAAAGAGAAATTAAGAAAACAATCCCATTTACAGTTGCCCCCCCAAAATAAAATACCTATGAATGAACCTAACCAAGAAGGTAAAAGACCTATACTCTGAAAACCTGAAACATTGATGAAAGAAATTGAAGACCACACAAAGAAATGGAAAGACATTTCATGCTCATGGACTGGAAGAACAAATATTGTTAAAACGTCCATACTACCCAAAGAATCTACAGATTTAATGCAATCAGTAACAAAATACCAACAGCATTTTTCACAGAACTAGAACAAACAATCCTAAAGTTTGTAAGAAACCACAAAAGACTCTGAATAGCCAAAGCAGTCTTAAAAAAGAAAAGCAAAACTGGAGTTAACACAATTCTAGATTTCAAGCTATGTTACAAAGCTGAAGTAATCAAAACAGTATGGTACTGGCACAAAAGTAGGATCATTCGAACAGACTAGAAAAGGAACAGAATAGAAAACTGTGAAATAAACTCATGATTATATGGTCAATTTATCTTTGACAAAGAAGACAAGAATATGAAATGGAAAAAAAATAGTGTCTTCAACAAATGGTGCTGGGAGAAAATGAATGAAATGGACAGCTACATGTAAATGAGTGAAACTGGGCCACTTTGTAATGCCATACACAAAAATAAACTGAAAATGGATTAAAGACCTAAATGTGAGACCTGAACCCATTAGAATCGTAGAAGAGAGCACAGGCACTCATTTCTCTGACATTGGCTGCAACATCTTTCTAGATATGTCTCCTGAGGCAAGAGAAACATAAGCAAACATGAACTATTGGGACTGCATTAAATAAAAAGCTTCTGCACAGCAAGGAAACAATCAACAAAACTAAAAGGCAATCTACTGAATAGAAGATATTTGAAAATGACATATCCAATAAAGAGTTAGTATCCAAAATATATAAAGAACTTGTAAAAGTTAACACCCAAAAGAAAAATAATCCAATTTTTAAATATGGGCAGAAAACCTGAACAGAAATTGCTCCAAAGAAGACATACAGATGGCCACTGGACACATAAAAAGATGCTCAACATCACTTATGATCAGGAAAATGCATACCAAAACTACAATGAGATATCACCTCACCTGTCAGAATGGCTAAAATAAAAAGCACAAGAAACAACAAGTGTTGATGCAGATATGGTTGTGGAGAAAAGGAGCCTTCATGCACTGTTAGTGGGAATGCAAACAGGTGTAGCCACTGTGGAAGACAATATGGAAGTTTTCTCAAAAACAAAAAATTAAAAATAGAACTACCCTACTATTCAGTAATTGCACTGCTGGGTATACCAAAGAATATCAAACCACTAATTTGAAGTGATATATGCACCTCCATGTTTACTCCAGCTTTATTTACAATAGCCAAATTATGAAATAACTCAAGTGTCTATCAATAGATGAATGGATAAAGAAGATCTGATAATATATATATTATTCAGCCATAAAGAAGAATGAAATTCTGCCATTTGCTACAAATTGGATGGATCTAGAGAGAATAATGCTAAGTGAAATAAGACAGAGAAAGACAAATACCATAAGATTTCACTCATATGTGGAATTTAAGAAGTAAATGAGCAAAGAAAAAAAAAAGCAGACAACTATAACTAAACAACTGAGGGTTACCACAGGGGAGGTGGGTGAGGGAATGGGTGAAATAGGTGATGGGAACTAGAGTACACTTATGTTGATGAACATGAATAAGACATGGACTAGTTGAATCACTATATTGTACACCTGAAACAAATATAATACTGTATGTTAACTACACTGGAATTAAAATAAGATAAAAATAAAACAGAAAAAACTATCAATATTTTGCTATGCTTATTTTTGCTATTACCAACTCTTTTTTTAAACAACACTAAGAAAAATTTAAAACATACAAAAAAGTTACAACTAATATTTTAATCATGCTTTTCTGTATGTTTAGATATTTTCTTAACAATTTTAATTCCTTCGGGGTGCCTGGATGGCTCAGTCATTAAGCGTCTGCCTTCAGCTCAGGTCATGATCCCAGGGTTCTGGGATCGAGCCCCGCATTGGGCTCCCGGCTCAGCAGGAAGCCTGCTTCTCCCTCTCCCGCTCCCCCTGCTTGTGTTCCTGCTCTCGTTATCTCTCTCTGTCAAATAAATAGATAAAATCATTAAAAAATAATAATAATTTTAATTCCTTCATAGGCATCCCATAGATGATCTAGCTAATTTTAAGTTCATTTTGAATTATTTAATTATTTCTGGATTATCTTTTAAATATATTAGAATAGATTAAGCAAGGCTATTCCAGAAACCTTTTTCTATCAGGTGTACTTACTAGGCTGAGGAAACCAAGGAAGGCTTCTCAATCACTTGTTCATGAATCATTCAAAATGAGACCATCTGAAACATATGAAATAAAATGTGGAAAACAAATCACTATGGGCAAAGTAGTATGTTGTGAAAAGGGAATTATCTAGCACTAAACCTCCATGATTTTATTATGCTTAGAAAATTTGTCCTGTGTTCTTACATTGCTACATTGAAATGCCAGAAGGTTTGCTTCTCAGCATGCAGGCTCATGGAAACACAGTGTAACTCTTGGTAACGTCTCCTGAAAATGCATACCTTGCTGAGGCACCAAATGTCCAGAGGGGTTCATTAATCACATTTGAGCTTTGTGAGTTAGGAAAAACATTCTCTTCCTTCCATCTTCCTTATCAAAACTCTATCTTATGGGCTGTCGACGCATTGAATAGGTAAAATTTCATAATTTAATGTTTAAAGATGACAAAATGATGTTAAATTTGGATTGTCTTGGGGCATTTTTGTGTGTAATTTAACAATTTAACATTTTGACATCATTTAAACAACATATCTGGAGGAGTACTTTGTTCATGTAATTAGTACACCATCAGGCTGTTTCAATGTTTGAATCATATGGAGACATCCAGCATTGTTTTTAAGAGAAGCTCACTGATAGTACAATATAACAAGTAGCTTGGGGGGGAAATATGCCTTATACTTTTCATCCTTTACAAGAATAAAGTTTAAGAGTGGAGTTTTAGTAGTAGTAGGACTAGTAGCTAAAACTTACTACAGGTCCCATTTCAGGTCCCAAATTTCAGGTCCCATTTCAGTTCCCAAATATCAGACTCTCATGTAATAGTCACAAAAACCCTATAAACTTAGTACTGTTATTGCCCTTTGCAGTTTGCATAGTATCCAGAACATCACTGTTAGTTAAAGTTTGTGAATAAATAAATGAATAAATTGATGTGTAGGGGAATATCATATTTAGAAAGTTTCTGAAAAATATTTTATCTTTTCTAAAAAACCTCTTTTATCAATTGGATACATTAGAAGCATATGCTCCTAGGATAAGAATAAAGCATGTTGCAGTTTTTTTTTATTTCATGTTTCTAAGTGTAAAATAACAATTGAATTGAATGATAGATAATAATCTCTATTTTGGCAACTTATGAGAAAATGACATGGTAAAATAATCAACCTTGGCTTTGTTTTTGTAATATTATTCTTAAAACCGTGATATTCTGGTTACATAGGGTGATGACAAGATTTATGCTCTTGTGTTTTCTTCCATACTCTCTTTTCCTTTCTCTGTGGACATGGGGTTTTGGATTCAAATCACTAATTATTCTGCAATTGATAAGCCTAAATCTCTGGGGGTACAAACCATATAGCCTGGATCTAAAATTGAATCTCCTTTGGATTTTGTGATAACATTGATCCAGCCCAATTAAGTTAGGTAGATAATGCCTGTTTACTATCTGCCTTTGAGGCCCCTGCTCAGGTTTATTATTTCTGTCAGTGTTATTCCAGCTTTGATTCTTTGTGCAACTGATTCTTTATGTGGCACATGTTAGGCTTAAATTCTTTTCCAAATGCTGCTGAACAAACATCCATATATATGTTGCATTACTTTTTTTCTAGTTACAAAAGTAATATCTTCTTATTACAAAATGTCATATTACTTAAAATTGCTACCATATTTGTATGTATGTGTGTGTGTGTGATTGCATTTATATGTGATCAGACTGTAGATATTATTGCTAAGTTTTTTCTGTTTAACATCATGAACATTTTCTGTTGCCATTAATAATATTCTGCAGCATAAACTTAATGGTTATATAGTATTATGGAATTAAGTTATTTGGATATATAATCCAATCTCATACTGTTGGATACTTAGTTTTTTCACCAGTTTACTTGTTGAAACAAAAGTCTGATGAACAGCCTTGTATACAAATTTCCATACTGAAAATATTTCTTTATTGGAAGTAATTTTCTAGGTCGAAACACATTCAGGCTTTTGTACAACCACCTTTAAATGTAGAAGTTTTTCTAATAGAGAATAATATTAAACTTCTTCGCAAACGTTTTGTATACATGAAGAGCTTCAGGTGTTTGCATTAATTTATGGGTTAGCTCCTTGAATGTCACCTTTTATAAGAAATTTTACATTCTTGTTTTTTGTGTATACCTTTGACTCCATTATTTACAGAGTGATTCTCCCTGGAGATAGCCACGACAGGTTTCCAGGTTATCTCGTGACTTGTTGAAAATTGCAATTCTTCCATCTCTACTGTCTTACTCCATATATCTAGCAGAACTTTTCTGGCAAGCAAGATATCTAACATTTTTCCAAGCAAATTACTATCAGATATTTCCTGTGATAAGCTTAAAATAAGACCTGAACTTGCCAATATAAACATCTTTCTGTAATATGCCTTTTTTGCTTTGTAATCAAAATTAAATTTTCTTGTTTTACCTTTTTCTAGGAAAAATGAAGACTGTGCAGCAAGAGTCACTGGTTCTGTACACTTCACAGCAAACAATACTTCTGGCAAACACACTCATAGTTAACAACCTGAACAGTTGCTAAGTCTTAAGCTGTGAATGCTGCAAATGTATATTAACTGATTTATATCACCAGCTTGTGTAGGATAATTAATTATTTGATCAACACTCTCTAGGCCAAGTGACCCCAGCAACAAATTTCACAAGTTGGTTTCCAATGACTTAACAGATTGAGCCAGTGTTTTGCTGAGGTCTTTTTATAGATTGGGCACTAGACTTAGCATTTTCACTGAGGATATCTCACAACATTCCAGTAAGTTGTGGCAGGCAATTTTATACTCAAATTACTGATGAGGAAACTGAGCTCAGTGAGGTTAATTAACTTGTTGAAGTCACGATCTATAAAGTTTAGCCCTGGGAATGGAGCACAGATCCTTTAACTCTAAAGTTACTGCTTTTCCCATTACCCTCTGTACAAAGTATTTTGTTTACATGTGTTTCATTCTTAGAAAATATGTACTGGATTTTAACTTACTGCAGGCTTTGGGCTTAGTACTGGGAAATGAAAAAGGGTAAAATTAATTAATTAATGAGATGATAATAAGTAAAGTATATGGATCCTAGTTTCTTAGAGTGAACTGTCTGGAAGGGAGACAAATATTAATCAAATTCCTCAAAGAATGTAAATGACAAGTATTCCTTAGATCTACATAAAGAAAGGAAGATTACCATAAAAGGAATAATTGAAGGTAAAATTTAAGAACAACTTTTATTTTTCTTATTTTTAATTGATCTAAGAGACAGTAATATGTTCAAAGTAATAACAACAATGTATTTGAGTATGTATGCTTAATTGAATGACAGCAATGACACAGGGATGGGAGGGAGGGATTAGCAATAGTTGGTTATAAAGTAATTGCACTACCTGTGAAGTGGTATAGTGTTATCCGAAGGTGAACTTGGGTTAGTTGCAAATGTATATTGCAAATTCTAGGGCAACCCCTAAAAAAAGGGCAAAAAAAGAAATATAATTGATATGCAGAAAAAAGAAGAAAAATTAGAATCATAAAATGCTCATTTAAAACTATAAAAGGGGGGCACCTGGGTGGCTCAGTTGGTTAAGCATCTGCCTTAGGCTTGGGTCATGATCCTGGGGTCCTGGGATCGAGCCCCGCATCAGGTGGGGAGGTAGGGAGTCTGCTTCTCCCTCTCCCTCTGCCCCCCACCCCAGTGCTCTGTCTCTTTCTCATATAAATAAATAAAATCTTAAAAAAATTAAAATAAAACTACAAAAGGCACAAAAAGAGTGGAAGACAAAAATAGGAACAAAGAAGAAGGACAACAAAAAGAAAACTAACAAATATGGTAACTATTAATCCAACTATATCAATAATTAAAACTTCAATAGTCTAAATAAATGAATTAAAAGACTGAGGCTGTCAGAGTAGATAAAAAAAGACTCAACTATATGTTGTTTAGAAGAAACCCACTTTAAATAAAAAGACACACATAGAAATGGTTTGGGGAAAACTGGACAATTACATGGAAATGAATGAAACTGGACCCCTTTCTTACACCAAAAAATAAACTCAAAATGTATTACAGACCTAAATGTGAGACCTGAAATCATAAAATCCTAGGAGAGAACCTAGTCAGTCATTTCTCTGAGTCGGCTATAGCAACACTTTTTTAGATAAAAATCCTAAGGCAAAGGAAACAAAAGCAAAAAATAAATTATTGGGACTATATCAAAATTAAAAGATTCTGCATAGCAAAGGAAACAATCAGCAAAACAAAAGAACAACCTACTGAATGAGAGAAGATATTTGCAAATGACAGATCCAATAAAGGGTTACTATCTAAAATATATAAAGAACTTACACAATGCTACACCAAAAAACCAAATAATCCAGTTAAAAATGGGCAGGAGGGTGCCTGGGGGCTCAGTCCATTAAATATCTGACTCTTGATTTTGGCTCGGGTCGTGATCTTGGGGTTGTGGGATTGAGCTCTGTATTGCACTCCATGCTGGGCATGGAGCCTGCTTGGGATTTTCTCTCTTCCTTTCCCTCTGACTCTCCCCTCCCTCACTTAAAAAAAAAAATGGGCAGAAGACATGAACAGACATTTCTCCAAAAAGACATACATACACATGAAAAGATGCTCAACATAGAGCCAACAGACCCATGAAAAGATGCTCAACATCACTCATCATCAGGGAAATGCAAATCAGAGCTAGAAGACTATAGATCAATGCTAACAAAATTCTGATGGAAAATAATTTCCAACCAAATCCTACATCTAGCTGAATTTCCACTCGAGAATAAAGAAAGAATAGAGATATTTGAAAGCATGGAATGTTTTTAAAAATTTACTTCTTGTGTACTCCTTCTTAGCAAACTGGTGAAGAATTTGTTCTGTTATTATGAAGGTATAAACCAAATGTGAAGAAAACATGGCATCCACAAAACAGGGAATTCAATACAAAAGACAATTCAACACAAGAGAGGTAAAATAATTCTAAGTATGATAGTGAAGGGAGTTCCAAGCAGAACAGCTGTGTAGCTGACTGAGAGGACAATCACTGGCAGATGTTTTCAAAAGGACTTTTTTCCCCCAAAGTTTATGCATTCCGATGATTTGAAGAAATGAGAATTTTTATTTTGAATTATTGGTATCACCATTAAATCCCTGAAAATTACATGATTGTTTGCATTATTTAACATCTATGTAGTGTTTATTAAATGTTTGCCACTGTTTTAAGCTGTTTTTTATTTTTTTACATGTATTGATTCATTAAACTCACGTTAGTCCTCTGTTATAGATGTTATTCTTTACCCTGAGAATTTAGATTGCTGTTCAGTGGCAGAGTTAGGATTTGAACTTAGGAAGTCTACTCCAGATTCTGTGCTGTGAACCACCACCTATCTCCTTCTCATCCAGTCACAGCTTGTATTGAAATCTGCCCTATTATAAGAATGTAGTCAACAGTTGTTTTTTTTTTTTTCTTTCTAATTTTGGACTGCTCAATGGATCTGAGAGTTAAGATTGTGACTTTTGCTGCTTTATAGGAATGTAAAAATTGAGTCTTATTGTTGAGTTTTGGCAGAAATGTTATATATATTTTGCCTTCAATGTTAAAGAGAAGGAAATTAGTAAGTGCAGCCAACCTCCAGGGGTGGTTTTATAAAACAGCAGAATGTTTTATTGCTTCCTAACATTACATTTCAATTTTAAGCATTTAACAATCTTTATTATAGATGAAAGTGATTAGAACAAAGACATTCTATATTTTGCTGTTGGGATCAAGGTAGAATTATTTTATATTGGAGTCACAGAAGTCAGTGTTACAATGGAGTCCTAGTATAATAAATGTCTACATCTGCAGTTAAATTTGTTGAGAGAGCACTTTTTGTCTATTAAAGAAGCCTAACTAGGAGTTTGCATCTGACACTAACTAGCTCTGTCAACTTATGAGCCAAACCAATTGTTTGATTTGTACTCCATGGTTAACCAACATTTCTCTGCACCTATGGAGTATAATTGGGGGTAATAATAATAATACTCTCTTCAAGGGTTGTTTTATGGTTTTGAAGAGGCTGAACACACATTGATGGATTATGAAATATTCAACAGAGCATATGAATAAGTGCATACTATTTTTTTTCTGGACCAAAAATGCTGAAAACTAATGTAGCAGACAGGTTACTAACAAGGATTATTCTTGCTCTGGAAGAATTCACACTTTCATGAGAAAAAAACAAACAAACAGAACACAACTGCAAAGCAATATGAAAATTGCTAAAATAGGGGTAAGTGCAAACATCTATTGAACACAGAGACAAGAATCCCCAACTCAATATATCCCTAGTCTACTGATTTTCCCACTCTCCTAAACAAATGTCATCACCTTAAATTCCCAATACCTGTTAACATTCCCACTCTGTCAGCTGATAAGCTTGCTTTTTTAATTAACTCTAAAACAAAGACAATGCCAAGGCCATCATTGCCATATGAAGTCAATCCAGGTGCTCTGCCAATGTGTCTGTTTTCATAATTGAGCTATCCATGGTCATATCTAAATCCAGTTCTCTCTGCGGGCATTATGATCCCATTCCTTCTTGAATCAAAGAGAACATGACTCCAGTAACATAAAATATATGTCATGTCTTCATTCCTCCTCTCAGAAACAAAACCTTTTCTTGAAGCCACTCTACCAAATGGCTACTGCTTGATTTTTTCCCTTTGTAGCAACAGTCCTCAAAAGAGTTACCTACCTTCACTCTCTCTAATCCCTCTTCTCACATTGTCTCTTCAACAAGCTCCAACACACTAATCTCCAATCACTCCACTGAAACTTTACTCCTTACTAGTGACTTTGTTTTGCTAAATCCTATGGACAAATATCAGTTCTCCTCTTGCTTAACCTGTCAACAGCATTTGACACAATATGTCCTTCTTAAAATAACCTTCTTCACTTGACTCACAGCTTATTTTTCACACCTTCTCATCATTTTTTCCTTCTCATGCCTCTTGGCCCATTCCTCACCATCTTTGTTACCTCTTAACTTTGGAGCCCTCTGCTCTCCCCCTGGGCTTAGTTCCTGTTCCTTTTCGATTCTCTCTCTCCAAACTCATATCCACACTCTTGTCACCTCATTTGAACTCATTGTTATGTATGCCACCTGTATATCTCCAATCCCACATTTATATTTCCACTCAGGACCTCTCACTTGACTGCCAAGCCCAAAGGCACATTATTTTAAAACTAAGGTTAAGCTTTGACTCCTTACTTGCATGAGTCACTTTCAGGGTTCTGGGTCTATGTAGTGGTCTAGCAATGTGATCATATGGGCAACCATTTTTGTAAAATGTGCATTCACAAGAAAAAAACTGAAAAGACAGTTTCAGTAACATATTATGAAGGGATTTTTCTGTAGTTTAAGGCAAATGGAAAATAATAGGATAGAAATGTGTCAAAAATTAGTAATTTGCTACAAACTGGACGTTTGTATCAGTGCTATATGAATGGAGAAGGCTTTGTATTTCTGACATGTAACTATCCTTCCATGACAGCCGAATACTTGGGAACACATAAAATTTGAGATGATTCAAAAGACTTATATTTTTACATACAAATGATCAGTAAATAATGGGAACATACACTATGTTCAACATATTCCTTGAAGTATTTATGAATTCATTCAATTGATCATTTAATAACTATTAATTCAGTGCATACTATATTCAAAGCACCACACTTATGAAGGAATGTCCATACATGTCTCTCAAGGAGTTTTATCAAGGAGTTTATAAATCTGTTGAGATAATAAAATATAGATACATAAGCCTCTCACTAGGCATCCTCATGAGAGTAACATTGTTGTTAAACCCTGTGTGGCAATCCCTGATGCACTGCTGTGATATCCAGGGAAGACATGGAGACCTGGAAATCCAACTACTTCCTTAAAATCATTCAACTTCTTTTATTTTAAGATTTATTTATGAGAGAGAGAGAGCGTGCACGTGAGTGGGGGGAGGGGCAGAGGGAGAGAATCTTCAAGCAGATTCCCCACTGAGTGGGAAGCCGGACTCGGGGCTTTGTCTCACTACCCATGAGATCATGACCTGAGCCAAAACCAAGAGCTGGACGCTTAACCAACTGAGTCACCCAGGTGTCCCCAGATCCTCTAACTTTTCAATGATTATCCAAGATGCTTCATTGCGGGAGTAGACAACAGGGCTCCAAGCAGATGCAGCAGGTTGGGATGTCCCTTCTCGGGAAGGCTGTGGTGCTACCGGCAAGAGCACCATGATTGGCAAGGCCAGCTGAGGGCATCTGTAGAACATCCCAGCTCTGGAGAAACTGTCATCTCATATCCAGGGGGATGTGGGCTTTGTGTTCACCAAGAAGGACCTCACTGAGATCAGGTCATGCTGCTGGACAATAAGGTGCCAGCAGCTGCCCATGCTGGTGTCATAACCCCACAGGAGGTCAAGGTACCAGCCCAGAACACTCATATGGTGCTAAAGAAGTCCTCCTCCTTCCAGGCTTTATAAATCACCATTCCTAAATCTCCAGGGGAACCACTGAAATACTGAGTGATGTGCAATTGATTAAGACTGGAGACAAAGTGGGAGCCAGCAAAGCCATACTACTGAACATCTCCCCCTTCTCCTTTGGGCTGATCATCCAGCAGGCGTTTGACAACGGCAGCATGTACAACCCTGAAGTGCTTGCATCACAGAAGAAACTGCATTCTTAGTTCCTGGAGGGTTCTTGCCATGTTGCTAGTGTATATTTGCAGACTGATTGTCCCATTGTTGCATCAGTACCCTGTTCTATTATCAGTGGATACAAATGGGTTCTGCCTTTGTGGAAGCTGATTATACATGCTCACCTGCTGAAAAGATCAAGGCCTTCTTGGCTGCTACTCCGGTGGCAGCCATTCCTGTGGCCACTGCCACTACAGCTGCTCCGACTATTGCTCTGCAGCTGCTGCCCCAGGCAAGGTTGAAACAAAAGAAGAGTCAGAGGAATCCCGTGAGGCTCTGGGATTTGGTCTCTTTGACTGATCACCGAAAAAGCAACCAACTCAACCAACTTATTTATGAGACAAGGAGATAAAGGCTTACTTCTCTTTAAGAAAATAAAGTGTAGATGTATAAGTAGTACAAGGCAATATATGAGAATAATCAGATCACACATTTAGGAACTGATATAACAATAAAGCAAAGATCCTCTGAGGAAAAGTAAGTGGACAATTGCTTTGTTTAAAGTAGAGAGTTGAAGAAAGAGTAGTGGAAGATTTTATTAACTATTCAGGTAGGGCAAGAGCACACAGGACCTTGGCAGAGTGGTTAAAATGGATTTTTCTTGGGGCGCCAGGGTCGCTCAGTCAGTTAAGCATCTGACTTTTGATTTTGGCTCAGTTCATGATCTCAGGGTCGTGAGATAGAGCCCCGCGTTGGGCTGTGTGCTGGGCGTGGAACCAGCTTAAGATTCTCTCTCTCTCCTTCTCCCTCTGCCCCTCCCCCACCACTCTAATTTTTTTTAAAAAGGGATTTTTTTTTTCTTGAAGAGATAAACCTTCCTTAATAGTTGTGTAAAAAGATGTATTTTTTTCATTAAAATAGAAATATTTTCAAAAGTTAGATAACCAGAAAAATTAGCTATCTAACACAAGGTTCTTATTTCTGGGAGAGTTCACTTTAAATACCAAAAATGTTAAGAATATAAGTGTATCTGTTTAAAGGATAAATAAAAGCTGTAATTGAAAGTCACATGCTGTGGAGAGAGGTTTTTTCTTTACTCTTTATAAGAAAAAAAAGATATAAGAATGTTTCCAAGATGATAAGAAAAGTTTCCTATTGGGAAAAGAGAGAGGGGGCTTTGTTGTTTCTTCTACAGAAAATTGAAAGAGCAGAAGTTGAGTTGCTATTGAATTCTTTCACTAAAATTTGACTGTAACTCATACCTCTGTCCTGGCCTGGGTAAAGAATTAAAGATCAGATAGAATCCTCATAGTCTGTTAATTGAGGTCCAGAAATCATTCAAATAAAAATTCAAGTAAACGATGAAATTGTGTTTGTGTTTTGTGGAAGATTGCTCTGTCAAAGGGAGCCAGGTCAAGACTGGAGGCAAGGATAGCAGTAAAATTTTGACCTAATTCATGGGGAAAATAGTGAGAATTTAAAATATAGAGATGATTGCTTGAATAAAAACATTTAACATTTATTAGAATCTTATATGCAAGGATAGTCTAAGTGAATTACAAATAATTTGGTCAAGGTTGAACGCATTTAACAAAGCTGAGATTGGGACCCCTGCAGTCTGGTTCCAGACATGTACCACTAACCATTGAACTGAACTGTTTCTAAACATAGAATGGAATGAAAGGGTTTTGTTTTCTTTTTTTAAGAAATGCTATTTAAAAAATAAACAAAATTTTATTATTCGAAATTTAAACTAAAAAAACCTAGTGGCTTTGGCACAATTACTGCCTTATGAGTATGAGACATTTGTTTGAATTGTGATATCTACTGTTTGATATTCCAGCAGCCTTCTCTCAACTATTTAACTTTTAAATTTCTCTAATTCTCAGTCATATCATTGGTAAAACTGGAATAATAATACCTATTTTGTAGAGATTTGTGTGTGTGTGTGTGTGTGTGTAAGTATTAGCTCATAGTATATATGTATATGGCATGTGATGCGGCTGCTGATTGATGATTCTAAGCCTGGATAGCAGAATAAATTATGGCATTATTGTAGAATATACAAGATTAAGAAAGATAATGTATTGGAGAAGTTGTTGAGACTTTCACAGATATAATAAATTATTTATTATTTCATTTGTTTAAATTGTGAACAAATCTCTCTTTGTGAAAGAGGAAAAAAAAACAAGGAAACACATAAAACAAAAAGAGAGAAGTTAATGAAAGTAGAATTCAAACAATCATTTTAAAGCACACTCCAGTTTCTCTTTTAACGTTAAAAAGCTAGGGCCTGGGAAGGATGGGAGATATTGTAAGATAGAGTTTGTTCCTATTGGGACAGGTGTAAAGAATAAATCTTATAAAGTAAAAACAAGAAAGAGTATTCTTTGTGAAATAGATAATATCCAATTCCTATTTACTCAGGGATGAGTGAATTCTGTTGAGGTCGGCATATCTCTCACCCCCAGAGATTACTTGTTAAATTGAATGACACTGTCAAACCATGTAACCAGTTTTCATACATTTGCATTTACTGTACCAATAGCTGTTAAAATGCTGTATGGATGACTAATAAAAAGGTGAGAGATAAAAGAAGTCATCACTGGACATATTAATAATAGAAGATTTGGTTTATGAGGGAGGATAAAAGGGAGAATAAGGAATAGCACTCTTGGTACAATTCCCTTGAAAAACAAGAAATAACAGTTAAAAAAAATGAGGAAGAAGGCCATGTTGTGAGATAGGAAAGCAGAAAAGAAATGTCATTTTGTCAAGGCCAGTAATATAAGTGGGAATCCTAGTTCGAAAAAGAATATTCTAGAGCGGAAGGGATAGGGATGATATCCCTTAGACTTTCCTTAAAGTATCTCGTATTTTAGATTTGACTTTGAAAACATGGAACTATTTTGCATAATTAGGAAACAACATCAAAGCAAAACGAGACAAAGAAAACAACCTCTAAAAATTGTAAGCAAATGAGGCAAATAAACCTAACTGTATGACATTGTGGCTTAAATAGAGGAACTTGAAATAGAAATTTAAAATAAGGAATTGACTTATACATCCTCATGAGATTTATATCTTAAGGTCAAACAAACTGCAAAAAACAAACAAAACCCCCCCAAAACCAACAAAAAAACCTTAAACTGATTTTTGTGATCATGTAGTTATTAATATTAAAACATTGGCATGTTGATTCTGAAAGTATGTGCATGCATATACATATGTACACATTTGGGTAAGGAATCACCTTAATAGGAGTTTCTTATTACTGTTACAACAAATTTACCACAAATTTAGAGGTTTAAAACCACACAAATTTGTTATCTTGTAGTTCTGGAGGTCAGAAGTCTAAAATAGTTTCACAAGGCTGCTTCCTTCTGGAAGCCCTAGGAGAGAATCTGTTTCCTTGCCTTTTCCAGTTCTAGAAGTCATTTACATTCCTTGTTCATGAATACTTCTTCCATATTCAAAGACAACAGCATGACAACTTCTAATGTCCCTTTCTCTATCTGTCCCTTTGCTTCCGGCATCACATTGTGTTCTGTGTGTGTAAGACTCTTTTGCCTCTTTCTTATAAGGATCCCTGTGGTTATAATGGACTCACCTGGATAATCTAAGATAATCTTCCCATCTCAAGATTCTTAATCACATCTGAAAAGTCCCTTTTGCTGGATATGGTAATTTATTCACAGGTTCCGGGGATTAGGACAAACATTATTGAGGGGACATTATTCAGTCTACTACAACAGGGGACTAAGAGTTTTAGTATATATGTGATGTATGTAAATAAATAAATAAAGTTAGATTTATTGTGCTTGCTACATGAAGGGAAAAGCTCTTCAGAGGATCTATGAAATTTCTTTCTTTCTTTCTTTTTCTTTCTTTCTTTCTTTCTTTCTTTCTTTCTTTCTTTCTTTCTTT
>NW_022589712.1:46030299-46095232 GCF_004348235.1 Phoca vitulina
CTTTCTTTCTTTCTTTCTTTCTTTCTTTCTTTCTTTCTTTCTTTCTTCTTTCTTTCTTAGGATTTATGAAATATCTTAAAATGAGAGAAGTTATGGAAGGATATATATACTGGTTGGGAGCCTTAAGGAATTGTTAATAATTTGTAAACTAATCAGGTTGCTGGTACAGTCATATTATATGAAGTTACTGTTAGATCAATTTATCTGTGATTTTAGTCTTAGACTGAAGACTGAGCAAATACTACATCTATTTGACTTTAGATATTCTGTGCTATACACCATGGTTGGGTTTCTTAAATATATCTCCTTTACTAGCCATAGTATAGTCCATTTTGCATATGTGGCTTCTGCTTTAATTATCAGCCCACTGCCTCCAGGAATTCTTCAGCCTAAGAAAACAGATAAATTATTATCTTCTTAGGATGTGATTATTCAAATTTATACCACTGTTTGATGGGTCTTGATTATTTGTTGAGTTTTTAAATGCAAGCCAAAAGACAGCGAAGCAACATCTTTAAAATACTGAGGGAAAGAAACTGTCAACCTAGAATTCTGAACACACTGAAAATATCTTTCAAAAATGAAGAGGAAATAAAGACATTTAAAGACATAAAAGTAAAACAAATTAAATAACAGCAGACTAGCTCTGTAAGAAATGTAAAAGGAAATCTTTCAGAAACAAGAAAAATGACAACAAATAGAAATTTGAATCTATGCAAAGAAATGGTATATAAAGTATAAAAGTAAATGAATTAAAACAACTTTTCCTTATTTTATAAATATCTTTAAAAGATAAATTGGGATAAAAAATAGATTGGGACTGCTGATTTCTGGTCATTCAAGGAACTTAGAAGTTGCTACTCCATCCTAACAACAAGTTGAACAAACTGAAAAATCAACAAGATTTTTAGATCTATCAAGGATCTAAACCTCTGGTCCCAAAGTTGGAGAGACAGATAGGCAGACAGGTAATAACCATTTATTAGAGCAGAAACCCACCTTTTTGGGAACCACTACTGGGGTGGGAAAACCTGAAGTATAATCAACAAGTTGCTGGAGTCTCAGAGTGGTCAAGCCTGAGAGAGAAAATTTCCAGGGGGATTCCAGTTTGGGGAGGTTCTTACATTTTTGTGAGTTTAATCTCCACTTTAGATTCCATGGACGTTAAAAGAATAAAAAGAGAGTAATACTAACTACTCTATGCCCACAAATTTGATAGCCTAAATGTAATGCACCAATTCCTCAAAAGACACAATCTGCTAAAATTCAAATGAAAAGAAATAGACAATCTGAATAGGCCTATATACATTAAAGAAATTGAATCAATGCTAGTGACTTTCCCAAACAGAAGACTACAGGCTTAGATGGGCTCACTGGTGAATTCTATCAAACATTTAAGAAATTATACCAGTTCTCTACAATCTCTTCCCAGAAGATGGAAGTAGAAGGATTACTTCCTAACTCATTCTATGAGGCTACCGTTACCCTAATACCAAAGCCACACAAAAATGTTAAAAGAAATGAAATCTGTAGATCCATATGTCTCATGAACATATATGCAAACATCCTTAACAAAGTCTTAGCAAATATATAAAAAGATATATACAATATATAAAAAGAATGATATACTACAAATAAGTGGGATTTATTCTAGCTATGCAAGGTTGGTTCAACATTTGAAAATCAGTTATGTAATCTATTACTTCCACAGAAGAAAAATCATACCAATAAACGCAGAAAAGACATTGGACAAAATAGAACACCCACCTATGATAAGAACTTTCAGTAAATTTGGAATAGAGGACAACTTCCTCAATTTCATAATGAATAGCAACAAAAAATCACACCTAGTATCATACTTAATGTTTTGAAATTGAAAGTTCTCCTGTTAACACTAGGAACAAGGCAAAGATGTTTTTGCTTCACTGTGCTTTTCAACATTGTACTGGATGCCCTAGCTAATGTAATAAGATAAGAAAAGGGAAAAAGAGAGGCACCTGGGTGGCTGTCGGTTAAACGTCTGCCTTCGGCTCAGGTCATGATCGAGCCCCTCATCAGGCTTCCTGCTCAGCAAGGAGTCTGCTTCTCTATCTTTCTCTCCCTCTGCCCCTCCCCACCTCTCGTTCTCTCTTTCAAATAAATAAAATCTTTAAAAAAAAAAAAAGAGTTTAAAAAAAGAGAAAAAGAAAAGATATATATATTGTGAAGGCAGAACTAAAACTGTATTTGTTGGCAGAGGACATGATCATGTACAAGAAAATCTGAAAGAATCACATAAAAAACTCTACTGGACCTAATAAGCAATCATAGGAAGGTTGTAGGACATAAGGTTAATATACAAAAGCCAATCGCTTATCTATATACCATCAGTGAACAAGTGTAATTTGAAATTAAAAACACAGTATTATTTACATTAGTACTCCCCCCAAAATAAAATACTTAGGTACAAATCTAACCAAATATGCACAAGATCTTCTATGAGGATAACTACAAAACCGGTAAATAAAGGGAAAGGATCAAACATTTATCCTTCCTTTTCAGTATAAATATAAATTAGGATAACCAGAAGTCAATAAGAATTCTTTCTGGCTGTAAAATTTGCAACTAATAAAGAAGAAATAACAGAATTAAATGTTATTATTATACTGTTTTTAATGAACTAAGAATATAATTAGGATAATTCTCTCTCTCTTCTTTTTTTTTTAAAATTTTTTTATTGTTATGTTAATCCCCATACATTACATCATTAGTTTTAGATATAGTGTTCCATGATTCATTGTTTGTGCATAACACCCAGTGCTCCATGCAGAACGTGCCCTCCTCAATACCCATCACCAGGCTAACCCATCCTCCCAACCCCCTCCCCTCTAGAACCCTCAGTTTGTTTTTCAGAGTCCATTGTCTCTCATGGTTCTTCTCCCCCTCCGATTTCCCCCCCTTCATTCTTCCCCTCCTGCTACATTCTTCTTCTTCTTTTTTTCTTTCTTAACATATATTGCATTATTTGTTTCAGAGGTACAGATCTGCGATTCAACAGTCTTGCACAATTCACAGCACTTACCAGAACACATACCCTCCCCAGTGTCTATCACCCAGTCACCCCATCCCTCCCACCCCACCCCCCACTCCAGCAACCCTCAGTTTGTTTCCTGAGATTAAGAATTCCTCATATCAGTGAGGTCATATGATACTATGCACTTTGATGGGTGATACACAAATACATTTTTAGGGATCATAGTGGGTGTCTGGCAACATTTATTTTTCAACACAAGTCTCTGTGATAGGAGAGCCCAGTCATCCATACAAAACCTGGCTTAGGCTCAAAAAGACATTTTTGATAAATTGCCATTACTCCATTAAATACACTACTAAGAACACTGTGGAAATCAGTGAAAGGGAACTTATATCCTTGGTAGCTGTATCAAAGAGAAAATAGAAAAAAAAATTAGACTGAAACAAAGTCTAAACTTTGACACAGAATAGTAATATACTATATACTATAATATACTATATTACTATACTATATTACTATAATAGTAATATACTACTCTATTCTGGAAAACAGTCACCCAAATGCCACTTGAATGTTTGATTATGGAATACCCAGTACTTTTTAAGGTTTTTAGCACATAGAAAAAAAAGGGAATAAAATACCTAAAGGCAGTTCTATGTTCCTCATACTTTTCTACTCTTCAATTCTATCATTCTTTAGTGATGTGGTTTCTATATATTTTATCCCTCTGTTTACATATTTTTGAGCACGTCACTCCACATTATGGCTCTTAGAATAGAACAAAATGCTCCAAATGTAATCTGGTCAGTGATATTCTTTTGGGACTATTACATGGTTTCAAGCATCCTACATAGAGTTTCCTAGTGTTGGTATCTGGTCACAGAAATTCAAGATCTGGGCAAGCATGGGAAATGAGATCATGCAGTTCTATTAAACCAGAAATGCAAACTACTAAATTTTGGCTATTTTTTTATTAGATTAATTTTTTTTATTGAATGTGTTAAATTTGTCAAATGCTTGGTAAATATTTTCCCCAAATTATGACTTAATCTTTGACGTGGTTTGTGGTATACAAATTACCTATATTATTATAAGTAATATAAAATCACCTTATATTAAAATTACTTATAAGTAAGGAATCATGGTGCTCTTCCATTTTTTAGCTTCCAAATTTCCAACCCTGAGTAAGAAGAGCTGCCCGAACCCTGGATTATACATTTATTCTCCTAAATCTTCCTTAATATTTTATTATTTTACTTTTATATTTTATAAGAAAAATTCTTATAAGCCTAAAATGTATTTTGTTTATGGTATGTAAAAAAAGGTCCAAAGGTATATCCTGATTTCATGAATAGCAACTTGAACCAGCATTGTCTAATTTTTTTTTTTTTGCTTTTGAATTGAAATAATAACTTTTTCATATGTTAAATTTGCATATACCCTGGGCTTTATTTCTGGACTCTATCTTCGCTTATATATTTTTCTTTTTCTATGTTATTTCCAGAATATTTTTGTTATGTGAAATTATAGTATATGTTAAGCAATGACCCCTTCTCAAAATAGTTGCCTTAGTTATTATCAGAGAATTAAGTTTTCCTACACTTAAGATAATTTTAAAATTTAAAAACCAAGTTAGAATTTTATTTGGGATTATGATAAATTTATAAATTAATTTTGGGAATATTAACATTTTTATGATATTCAGTCTTTTTATTTAAGAAAAAGAAATACTCTTCCATTTACAGAGATCTCATTTTATATCCTTCACTAAAATTCCATGGTTTTCTTCCTATGTATTCTATGGTTTACTTATTCATTCTTGAGCATTTTATAACTTTTATTGGTATTGTGAATTGAATATTTCCTTTTCTATTTTCTAAATCTGTTTTACTGGTATATTTTTTATAAACTTACATTTTAAAGTTTTCTCATTAAAAATAAATATATAACATAATACAATTATGTATATATGACATGGCTTAAGACAACACAAATTTATTATCTTAGAGTTCTGGGGGTCAGAAGTCTGCAATCCATTTTGCTAGTCTAAAATCAATAGATTGGCAGGACTGTGTTCCTTCTGGAGGATCTAGGATGAAAACCCATTTCCTTGCCTTTTCTAGTATCTAGAAGCTACTCCACTCCTTGGCTTGTGGCATCCCATCATTCTGACTTCTGTTGTCACATCTTGTCTGACTCTGACGTTCCTGCCTTACTCTTATGAGGACCTTTGTGACTACATTGGGCTCACCAGCTAATCCAGGGAAATTTCCTTATTTCAATGCCCATTACCTTAATCACATCTGGAGAGTCCCTCCTGGATGTAAGGTAGCACATTCATAGATTCTGGGGATTAGGAGGAGGACATCTGTGGGAGGCCATTTTTCAGCCTACCACATGCCTGTGTACATTACTTTCAGGACTCATCTTTTTGAACTCAGTCACTGCTGCTAGCTCAGGCTCTGGGTACACCTGACGGTATCTGAGTGTTGGGATCCTCACTCTGGACCAAGTTTTAGCATCTGACCAGTGCCTCTGTTGCAGGAATGGATGGGCAGAAGAGAACACTGCTCACAGAGAGGTCAGATGCCTGGATCTTGTTCTATCCCTTAAGTTCTCTTCTCGATCCTCATGGTGCCTGATTACTGGAGTCTCTCCAGCTTGTGCTCATCTGGTTTTCACACAATTCTTTCTCCTAGGGCCTGCCAGCACTCCTGTCCCCTTGGCTAGGCTCTCACTGACTTGGAACAAGCCCTTCTTCCTTTTCCCTTCCTTCGTACTGCCTGGCTTCAGAGCATTCCACACCCCTCATTTCCAGGATGAATTTCTGGCTGTGTTCCTCCAAGCTATCTTGTTCTCCAAAGTGTAAATAGGGGAGCCCTGCTCATTGTCGCAGGTTTGCTTTGTCTCCCTGAAATGAAATGTGCCTAAAAGTCATCCTTCCTTTGCTTTTTCCAGGCTTTGAGCATCTCTGCCCAGCTCTAAATGTTCTACCAGCCCCAGGAGACTCTCTACTGCTTTGAGAGGCCACAGGTCCTAAGATCTGAGGCTCAGTCAGGGCACCGTGGCATTCACACCATAGCTGGACCACCGGAGTTGGGCACTCTGAAAGCAGGGGTACAAGAGTCCCAAACATGAAGTTGGTGTAGTTGACTGGCAAGATGCTCTGGGCCGGTGGGTGGTTCATCCCTTTCCTTGGAATCTCCCTGCTACAAATCTTCTTAGGCAACCTTCTGGGATGTAACCTTTGGTGAATGGGACCTATTCAAGGTCTTGAATGGGGCCTGTTCAAGTCCTTCTTTCCAGTTCTCTCAGTTCCTACCCCTCCTCAGCAGAAAGCCAGTTCTCATCTTGTTTTTCTCCTGCCACAATGAACTTTAAGGCCCAATTAGAGTAGAGGGAATTACCCTTTAAATTAGACCCTCAAATATTTAGTAACATAAAATTGTCTCTCCCAAGCAGGACCTGCTTGGTTGCTTAGAAGCATGATACTCTGTTTTTTAAGCAACAAGTAAACAAGTGGCCTTTGGATATAAAAAAACATTTATTTTTTATCCTTCTATATAGATCCTACTTTCTCACCCTTATGCAAACAAGAATGACTGTCTATTCTCCACCACTTCTACACATTAAGTCTGTTTTTCATTTTAGTTTTTTAAAATTTGCTCAAGCATTACAGAATCACTGGCTGAATATAAAGAGAGAAAATAATCACCCATGATATCACTGCCATCCCTGACAAATTAACTATCTTTTTTTGTTCCATGTTCCCTTACAGTTTTTTTCCCCATGAACATATAATTCAAATAGTCATAATCATAGTGTAGCTCTCATTTTGTGTTCTACATTTTCCACTTAGTATTAATTAAAAGTATCTTTTCCATGTTGCTGCAAAGTCATCGTAATTATCATTTTTAATGACTATAGGAGTTCATTAAGAGGGAAGTAGATTACTTAACCCTTGCTCTGTTGTGGGGACTTTTGTGACCCTTTCAGAGTTCTGTTTCTCCTTCAGGGTTGCCCTTGATGTCATGTCTCTCTCTTGTCCTCTGGGAGAGGGAGGGGAGGCAAGCAAGGGGATGGGGAATGGGAAGAGGAGAAAAATAGCACCGGGAGAAGCAAGCAGAAGAACTTGAATGACACACATTCATAGTTAAGACTCCTGAAGGTGAGAGGTGGAAGGAAACAGGCCTTTACCTGTTAAGTTTCTTCACTAATGGATATTTTTGAGAATGACTTTTTCACTTACATTGGAATGACTTTCAGTGCCTAGAGGAAAGATGGCTATAGGGAACTGATTGAGAAAAAAAATTTAACCTATCAGTTTTAACTTCTCCAGCCATCAAAATTAACTCCCAAATGCTATTCTAAATTCCAAAAATATATATAATTTTTGTCAATCAAATATTTAGTGCTGATTAGAGTTAACACAGTAACTTGAGAGTATTTCAACTATAAGTGTTTCTTAAGTTTCACAAGCTCTAAGCTTATAAGATGCTCCATAAGAGAAGGGTACCTTGACAAAAAATGTTTGGGAAACAGTGATGCTGCATGTTAGATCCTTTTTTGGGGTATCACAATACCCATTAATATATACAATGTTCTTAAAAGTCCTGCAGGAAGGAAAACTGCTTAACTTTGATTGACTTGGTGTTTCCTAGGACCACGGGGCCCTTTTGTCATATGGTACCTCCACTAGTCAGAATTTAATCAAGAAAATGAAAATAAGCTAGATAATTCAGAGAGGATTGGCCACAGAGGCATATGTTAGGAAGTGTCGGAAAAGTTGAAGGAGACAAAAAGGTGTTGAAACCCAGAGATCTGCAGCTACAGGAAGTACCCGCAACTCCAAAGGGTGGACATGGTGTTCTCAGAAGTTTCTTGTCAGCTATCCTGGGAGTACACAGACACAGAACATGGTGGGATGCAGCAGATGGTGGGACCACTGGGGAGATGCTAAGCTTTGGTGCTAGATGATGAAAGTGGCATGAACTAAATGCTGGATCTATGGAAGGACCCTGGAGCACACAGCTATTTCCTGGAGGGGTGTTACCCTCTGTGATAAGCAGATGTCTTGTCCCCATAATCTCTGTCGCCTGGTGTCATGGTCATGAATACGTCAAGTTAAATGGTGAAAGTGACTTTGTGGATGTCACCAAAGTTACTAATCAGTAGACCTTATGACAGGGAGCTTACCCTGGGTTGCCTGGCATGGTTCCATATAACCTCATCAGCCCCTAAAAGTGAGAAGGAAGTCAGAATTGGAGTCAAAGAAATTCAAAACATGAGTGGAGTCAAGGTGCCATTGCTAGCTTTGAAGATGGAGGGGGCCATGAGCCAAGGAATGTAAACAGTCTCCAAAAGCTGAGAAACCACTGGCTGACAGCCAGCAAGAAAACCTCAGGGATCTCAACCACACAACTTCATGAAACTGAATTCTTTTCTTTTTTTTTTGTTTTATTGAGAAATAATTGAAATACATCATTGTATAAGTTTAAGGCATGCAGCATGATGGTTTGATTTACATATATTATGAAATAATTACCACAATAGGTTCAGCTAACATCCATCTTTTCATATAGATAAAAGAAAAGGAAAAAAAAGAAAAAAAATCTCTTTGTGATGAGAACTCTTGGGGTTTATTCTCTTAATAACTTTCCTATATATGATACAGCAGTGTTAACTGTAAACATTATGTTGTACTTTATATCCCTAGTACTTATTTATCTTATAATTGGTAGTTTGTAGCTTTTGACCATCTTTTTCTAATCCTTCTGTCCCCACCCTCTATCTCTGATAACCAGAAATCTGATCTCTTTTTCTGTAAGTTTTTTGGTGTTTTTGTTTGTTTTTGTTTGTTTAGATTCCACATATAAGTGATCATACAGTGTTTGTCTTTCTGTCTGACTTGTTTCACTTAGCATAATGCTTTTTAGGTCCATCCATGTTGTCACAAATGGTAAGAAATTTTTCCTTTTCTTAATGACTGAATAATATTCCAGTGTGTGTGTGTGTGTGTGTGTGTGTGTGTGTGTGTGTGTGACAACTTCTTTATCCATTCATCCATACATGGACACAGGTTTTTTTTCCATGTTTTGGTTATTGTAAATGATGCTTCTATGAACATGGATGTGAAGATATCTTTTTGAGTTACTGTTTATATTTCCTTTGGAAATATGCTCAGAAGTAGAATTGCTGGATGGTATGGAAATTCTATTTTCAATTTTTGAGGAAACTCCATACTGTTTTCCATAATGGCTTTACAAATTTACAATCCCACCAACAGTGGACGAGTGTTCCCTTTTCTCCATATCCATGTCCACATTTGCTATCTCTTGTCTTTTTTATAATGACCATTCTAACAGGCCTTAGGTGATATCGCATTGTGGTTTTAATTTGCATTTCCCTAATGACTAGTGATGTTGAGCATCTTTTTGTGTAGCTTTTGGATTTTCATATATATTTTTTGGAGAAATGTTTATTTAGGTCCTTTGCACATTTTTTAATTTTTTTTTTTTTGTTTGCTTTTGAATGAGTTCTTTATACATCTTGGATATTAACCCCTTATCAGATAAATGGTTTGCAAATATTTTTTTCCCATTCCATAGGTTGTCTTTTCACTTTGTTGATGGTTTTATTTTTCTGTGCAGAAAGTTTTTAGTTTGTTTAGCTTATTTTTGATTTTGTGGCTTGTGCATTAGGTGTCATATTAAAAAAATCATTACCAAGATCCATGTTAAGGAGATTTATTCCTATGTTTTCTTTGAGGATTTCCATGATCTCAGGTCTACATGAAAAATCTTTAATCCATTTTGAGTTAATTTTTGTGAGTGGCGTAAGATATAGTTTCATTCTTTTACATGTGAATATCTGATTATTCCAACACTATTTATTGAAAGGACTGTCTTTTCTTCATTGGGTATTCTTGGCTTCCTGGTCAAATATTATTTGACCATATATGCTTGGATTTATTTCTGGGTTCTTGATTCTGTTCCATTGGTCTATTTGTCTGTTTTTATACCAGTACTGTACTGTTTTCATGACTACAGCTTTATAATATAGCTTGAAATCAGAAAGTGTGATGCCTCTTCTTTCTCAGGATTTCTTTGGATATTTGGAGTCTTTTGTGGTTCCATACAAATTTTAGGAATGTTCTTTCTACTTCTATAAAAAATGCTATTGGAATATTGGAGGTGATTGTATTGAATATATAGATGGCTTTTGGTAGTACTGACATTTTAACAATATTAATTCTTCTAATCCATGAACAGGATATTTTTACATTTATTTGTCTTTTTCAATTTCTTTCATCAATATGTTGTTGAAAGACAGGTCTTTTACCTCCTTGGTTAAATATATTCTCAAGTATTTTATTGTTTTTGATGCCATTGCAAGTGGGATTTTTTTTTTCTTCAGAAAATTCATTGTTAGTGTATAGAAACACTACTGATTTTTGTATGTTCATTTTATATATTTTTTGTATATCTTGTATATTCTGTATATGTCTTTTAGGTTCATTTGATCTATAATGTTGTTTAAGTACACTGTCTCCTTATCGATTTTCTGTCTGAATGTTCTACCCGTTGTTGAGAGTGGGTATAAAAATCTCAAACAATTATTGTATTATTGTTTATTTTTACTATTACTCTGTTAGTTTTTGCTTTATATATTTAGGTGTTCCAATTTGGGGTACATAAATTTTTACAATTGTCCTATCTTCTTGATGTATTGGATTCTTGATCATTATATAATAATCATCTTTGTCTCTTTTTACCATTTTTAGTTTAAGTCTATTTTGTCTAAGTATAGGGGCCATGCTTTTTTTGTGGTTATCATTACCATTTGCTTGAAATGTCTTTTCCATTCCTTCACTCTTAGTCTATGTGTGTCTTTAAGGCTAAAGTTAGTCTCTTTTTGGATTGTTGGATCTTATTTTTTACCTAGTCAAACATTCTATGTCTTTGAATTAAATAATTTAATCCATTTACATTTAAAATAATTATTGATAGGTAGACTTATTATTGCCATTTTAATTGTTTTCTGGTTGTTTTGTATTTTGTTGTTTGTTTTTATCCTGCTGTCTTTTTTCATGTTTTGATTTCTTTTGGTATCACTATATTTTGACTTCTTAGCGTGTTATTTTGTGTAATTAATACACGGTTTTCCACTGTGGTTAGCGTAAGGCTTACATAAAATATCTTAAACTTATAGTACCCTTTTTCAAACTGATAATAACTTAACTTCAATAGAACTCATAAACTTTACACTTTTATTTCTCCTCTGTCTCACATTTTATTTATTTATTTATTTATTTACTTATTTATTTATTTATTTATTTTTATTTATTTATTTGACAGAGAGAGACACAGCAAGAGAGGGAACACAAGCAGGGGAAGTGGGAGAGGGAGAAGCAGGCTTCCCGCGGAGCAGGGAGCCCAATATGGGGCTCAATCCCAGGACCCTGGGATCATGACCTGAGCCAAAGGCAGACGCTTAACAACTGAGCCACCCAGGCGCCCCTGTCTCACATTTTAGGTTATTGCTGTTACAGCTTCGATGTTTTTATACTATTTAACTAATAACAGATTATTATAGCCATTGTTATTTTTATTAATTTTTTTTAACTTTTAAACTAGAGTTGTAAGTGGATAATGCACCACTATTACCATATTGCAGACTCTATGACTACATATTTACTATTACTGATGAGATTTACACTAACTTTTATGTTATTATAATGTTAATGAGCATTATTTACTTCCAGTCAAAGAGTTTCCTTGGCATTTTTTGTAAGGCAGTTATGGTGGTAATGAATTCCCTCAACTTTTCTTTGTTTAGGACAGTTTATCTCTCCTTCATTTCTGAAGAAAGCTTCACAAGGTATAGAATTCTTGGTTGACAGTTATTTTCTTTCAATATTTTGATTATGTTATCACTTTCTCTCCTGTCCTGAAAAGTTCTGTTGAGAAATCTGCTGATAATCTTATCAGGGTTACTTGTATGTAACTTTCCTTTTCTCTTGCTGCTCTTACAATTCTTTTGCTGTCTTTGGCTTTTGACAATTTAATTATAGTATGTGTTGGTGTAGTTCTATTCATGTTCAACATATTTGGGGTCCTTAGGGCAAATTCTAATAATTTTAATAGGATCTGTTGAATTTTCTCTTACTTTTCAAGAAAAAGATAAAATATTTCTCTTCTATTTTCATTAATTGTTTAAATTTCTTATTGATACCCATATAATGTTAAATGCATTATTCTGACTGAATGAGAAATGAAAAAAATTATTTTGGGAAAGTTGGCTCAGGAGATAACTGGGTAGGGTTGCTGCTGAGTTTTGACCATCACTTTCTTTCTCCAGTCTTGTTCTACCTCAGGCCCTGTGTCATGTCTCCTACAAACTTGCCTTTGCCAGATCCTGACTGTATTCTAAACCTTGGCAGCATCCTATAACCATATACTCACAAGTAGGTGGTGTTAAAAATTAACTTCATGCCTTCAGTATGAATCTAGTTTATGTGCCTGGACTTCTGTCTTGGTGTCCTCTTTCCTTGCTTCTCCTGGATATGATGGGACCCTGAAGACCTTACCTGGCTGCTACAACCTAACCACACAATAGGTCCACTGTGCTTCTCAACAACAACTATATTCTCCACAGCCAGCTCTAAATAAAAAAAACAAAGAAGCAAATGATCCTTGCTTGGCCCTATGCATCATCACTACTAATATACCCATAGATATAGTCATGGTATAAGTTGAACCTGGGTTTGCCAAATTCCACTAGATATAGTAAGTTGAAATATTGTCATTCAATCTCTTCCACTCTCTGGGGACTCTCTCCTAATCCCCATCCTACTAATTTTCCCATTCCCACTGGGCTGCCACTGAACCACTAAACATCCTGTGATGAATCCATGTCAAATATGGGTAGATTGGGGGATTTACAGAGTAAATATATGAGATAATCATAATTAGAATCAAATGAATATTAATCTTACTGAATGCTTATTATATATCAGATTTTTTCTAAATGTTTTACATTAACTAATTCATTTTATTCTCATAACAACCATATGAAATATCCTAATTTTACAAATGAGGAATTAACTGACATATAGAATAGCTTTCTGCTTTTGAAAACCGGGTTTCCCTTTTCAATTTGTCATCTGTCATCCATTTTAAGATAGCAAAGAGTGTTTCCAAAATCAGCATAGTATGTGTATACCCTTTCTGCTCTCTCCAATCATGGATTACTCTGCACTTTTATTTTTTTTAGCACTTTTTTTTTATTAAGCCTTATCTAATTTGTGCCAACATTTTCTGATATTCTTAACATTTTGTAATATTCCTTTCATGTATTCTATTTATGGCATTTCTTGTTTGTACAGCTTGTTTCCTTTTATAATTCAAACTCATCTGTAAACTTATTGTGCATTCATACTGGTTTCTCTAATTTGATTTCCTTTCTTTTTTTATAATGTTTTACATAATAAAAAATTTAGTATGTTCTACCATCTCAAGCCATATTTTTTATTTATTTATTTATTTATTTATTAAGATTTTATTTATTTATTTGACAGAGAGAGAGAGAGAGACCACAAGTAGGCAGACAGGCAGGCAGAGGGAGAGGGAGAAGCAGGCTCCCTGCTGAGCATAGAGCCCAACGTGGGGCTTGATCCCAGGACCCTAGGATCATGACCCGAGCCAAAGGCAGACGCTTAACCACTGAGCCATCCAGGTGCCCCACGAGACATATTTTTTTAAATGGCTCTTGGTACAGTATTATTTATATATTTTGAAATCAAATTTGAGATAAATGATTTACAGTGCCCACAATTATATACTGCCTTTCTTTCTGGAAGCTCCTATCATCTTCTCTCTATGCCAGGTATATCAATATTTCAATAAGATGTGATTAACTGTGGGTTATTTTTTGTTTATTGTACAGGTCTCTCAGTAAGTCCATTCAATCAGGAAACTTCAGTCTTTCAGGCTGGGCAAAATTGTCTTTTCTTAGTAATACTATCACACCCAATCTCTTTTGCTCTCTTTTTCTGAAATTCCTATTAGCCAAATGCTTGCTATCTTGAATAAAGACTTTTACTTCTATTTTTTTTTATTTCTCTTGCTTTTGTTATACTTCCTAGGAGTTTGGAAACTCTCTGGTTTATGTTTCCTTTCAAATATACACTGGGAGAGAAGTCACTTGTCTAGTGAGTGGTGGGGAGGTAACTGGATGTTTAAATGATCCTTATACAGGTATTCATACATAAGTCTCACTTTCAATTACTACTATTGCTAGATTTCTGGCATATTTGGGAGGGCTCTCCAGGATGAATCATTTGGCAGCTCATTCAGTTCTTCCTTTAGGGACACTGAAGTTTACCTTCCCATTTTTTTCTGATGAGTTGTTTTAATCAATTTTCCTTCATTATATATTGTGTTTTGAATTTACAAATGTTTCCTCATTTTGTTGATGATGGGATTAATATTCCTATTTCTCAATTGTTTTGAATTTTTTGAGTGATTTTTAAATCAAAATTGTCAAAATTAGTAAAGATGCACCACTTTCAGTTGACTATTTTATTTTTCTCTTTTTACCCCCAGACTTGGTACATGCTATTCTTTCTTCAGGAAAAGACTTATCTTACAGTGCCCTTTACTTTTCTGTCATAACAAGAATCACTCTCAATGGTTATTGTCTAAATGCTTGTCTGAACACAAGCTTGTAGACCCCATGAGAACAAAACCATGCTATGTTTATGGTTGTCTCCACTAACATACCACAGGTTCGCTGAATAAATATATGTTGAAAGGATAAGTGTTTGGTTTTTGTTTTTGTTTTTTTGACCCTCTCCTTCATCCCTACATGGACCAGTGGAAGTAGAGAGGAGCAAGGTTGATGATTATGGGCAGGCTTTCTGTCATGTCTTGGATTCACACTCCAGAAAGACAGCATAAGAGCCAATTAGCCATGCCATCTATGCATATGGCTGTCGCCATATGCCTCAGCAGAAAGTCACCAGACACAAATACACCATCATTTCTTCCTGGAATTACAGCAGTGTTCATGCATCTGTTATTGCTCATGTATTAAATTATTGTTTATTGCTATTTTGTAGAATGCCATAATTAACCCTCTAGAAGATCCTCATACAGATTATGTGTTTTGGAAATTGTGTCTATTTTCATTTATCCACTCTTTCATTTTCTTATTTTAGTTGTCAACATCTTAATGTTTTTTGTTTGTTTGTTTAAATTCTCCCTTGCTTCCTCAGAAACTTTTTCCCCCTTACCCCCCTTCCTGGAATATTTCTCCTATCTTACATAAGAATTCTTCCTTTTCTTCAATAAATCAGAAGATAGAGATGTTTCCTAAATGTTTTCCCCTTTTTACTTAGTCAGGGCCAGGCTCCATGTCTAGTATTTGGAATAATAAATAGCCTTAGCAAGAAGATAAATATAATACATCTTCTAGTTTCCAGGAACAGTTCCACCTGTGCCCATATGAGACTTGTTGCCTGTAACTATCCATAGGGGCTATATGGCCATGTGAGTACTAAGGTGTTAAGCCTTTAAGGCTTTCTCTCCCTGTCTTCCCACTCTTTCTTAAAGTGTTAATAAATGTATGTCTCTGTTGCAAGTCTTGCTTTCATCAACAAATACACTAGCATGCACAACCTTGCAGATCTGTACCAGTAAATTTGAAAAATCTTCTCTCACCTCTAACAGTCCTATTTGGTTGTGTCTACTCACCAGGGGATTCTAGCAGGTCACCTTTTCCTTCTACAAAATAAGGCTCTCAAAACTGTAAAAGCACTCACCTTGCCACCTCTCTCATTTGAACTCAAACAGCTTTAAATTATCTGATTATTTTCACCCTTTGAAAGCTGAGTCTAAAAAATAGAAGGATTTACAATGGCCGTCTGTTGCTATTTCTTTGTCCTGTACCATTAAAAATGAGGCCGTAACTCACAAGGATGCATGGATTTCCCCTTTGGCACATTCATCCACTAAAAGTCATCACTGAGTGAGGGTATGGACAGGTGCTCTCCTCAACAATTTTCAACCTGCTGTTAGAGGGCTCACAAGTTGGCTTCTAAATAGACCCAGAGATGATTAAAGATTTATTCTTTATAGCATTTTTTCTCATTTATCTCAGCCAAACTGAAAATGAGTTGACAGAAAGAAAAAGGTGGATTAGTAAAATAAACAAGTCCTGTGTGTGTGTCTGTGTGTATGTGTAAATCACTCTCTTTGCCCCAAATGATAATCCTTTTGTTATCTAAAGAATGCAAAGGATATATTTATTTATTCTCACACATTCTACAAGTGAAAGACCCAATCAACAAAGAGAATAAACTGTCTGCATCTTGCATAACACCTTCAGATTAGGAAGCTGGTATTTGTCCTTCCTCTTTCAGGCCTTTGTCCTTCATGGCCATTAGCCAAACTGATGCTGATGCATCAAAAAGAAGCAAAGAAGCCCCAAGTGCCACCTTCTTTGCTTTGAGCCAGTTGTCAAGTGGAACAGGGTTACAAAGGAAAAAATATCTTCCTGACCCCTATAGTGTTGAGCTTATTTCTGAAGCATGAGATTTGATTACTCAGATTTCTCCAAGTAGAATCATCTAGAGTTTGTGAAAAAAAGAGTTGAGCTTTTTTTATGGTTAAGGAGCCACACAAGATTTTTAAAGCTATAAATTTCACAAGGCAATTCTTTGCTGGGTGGTATAGAATTTATTTTTTCTACCTACTCTGTTTGCTGTTGCCTATGTTGACTTACTTTGCTCTTACAGTATTGATCACTTAAGCTTGCTTTTCTAAGCATTATCATGGGGGCCAGATTATAAAGTGTGTATGTACAAGAAATATGGAACAACATTTTAGACAACAAACTTTCTACTTCTTGTCCTATTATCAGCCATATTATATTGGGGATAGGAGAAATAGCTCTTAAAAAGATGCTCTCTTCTTTCCCATGAAAAGTATATATATATAAATGGCTTTGAAAATTGTAAAGGACCATACAAATAGTCTGGGCTGACTGGAATATGATCAGTGACTCATAAGTGTTAGTGCCTCTAATCAGTGTTGTTGTAATTGGTATCAAAGGTACAATTGTCCTTAACTGAGCGATTTGGAAATGCATATTGGGATTCTATCATCATATCATCATTCACTTCATCATATTGGTAAACTCTTTCACGAGGAAAGGTATTTACAGGCCATACAATAAATTCTTTCACAATCATCCCATCCAGGTTTTTATCTAGTTTCTCCCTGAATTCTTCCTAAGAGAGGAAGCCTATTACTTTTTTGAGGCAACCAGCAATATTATTGATACATTATCAGTTATTATTAGGTTCTTTCATTCATTAAGCCAAATCTGCTTCATTTTCACTTATTACTCCTGCTTCAAACCCAGTGAAATTATAAGTAACAAACTTCTCCTTCTCACACAGTATGTTATTACATGCTCAGGACTGGATCAACTATTTTTCATATTATATTTGCCTAGCATGTTACAACTTACATAATGCATTAATGTAAATGATTTAATTTGACCTGCCCAACAACTTTAGGAAGACGATAGTATTATTATACCAGTTTTATAGGTAAGGAAATTGGACCTTAAAGGAACAAAATGACTAGCCCCAAACTGTTCAACTCTTATCAAGCAAAAAGTGTTTGAACCTAACCTTCACTTCTAGAGCTCTAGTTAGTCTGTAACACTGAAGAGTTTCTGGATTCTTTGCTAGTTTTGTCCTGGGTGAAATCTACCACTCTCACCTTCTAATTACATAGCTTACAAAATCACTTAGGTGAGCGGTGTCTAGTGTAGAATTTAGTGAGTTGATCTCTACCTTGCTTGAATTGAGAATGACGTTGTTAGCCAGTCCAAGGTCACATTGCCTTCCTTAGACTCTCTTTACATTGTTGACTCATGCTGAACTTATAATTAACTTAGAGCTTGTAGTCATGAAATCACTAAAAATTCATGACTCCTTTTTGCAGAAAAATGTACCATTAATTTTGAAATATAAATTGTCATCAAATAGTTTCATTTATTCTCCCAATACTTCTAGATTTTTTTTTAAACTGGGTTCTGTTTTGAGTTTATGGTACAACTGAAATAACAAGCTTTTTGTTTGGCATCTAACAGAGCATTTTCCAGTGGATTACAAATTTATCTCCCCTTATCATATTTAGTGTTCATTCTCAACCAGGGCTCAGTGAGCAAGGGCAAATGACATATTTAATTTTATCAAAAGCTTTCAGTACCTTAGGTTGAAAAAAAATTTGGAAATTTTAGTTACTGTAAGTACCCAGTGATAGAGATGTTTTTGGTTGGTGGTAGCTTCTATGTATTCTGCTTATACACAGAATGGCCCTATAGATAAAATAAGTGAGATAGCTATGAACAAATATAAATTATAATTAAGGCTGTATCAAGTTATAGCATATAAAAATAAATGTCTTATACTCAGAAGAACTTATTATTGGATTCACATCCTGAAAGGCAATCTGAATTATTTGGAAGGAGCTCAGTACTTGTTTTCAAAGCTAATAAGTAATATTAGATAGCTATGGTAAAAAACAAACATGTTTTTCATTAACTGGACTGTTTTTATGTTATCTTTTCTATTTAATTTTTTTCTCCTATTTCTTATTAAAATTATTTTTCAAAAATCAAGTATTAGCTCTGCTAAGGGAAATTGGCTAAGGGAAATATGGGCTGAGTTGGATGAGCACTCTTCCAGGGTCTGGCCTAGGACAGGTTGTGGGAAATAGAAGTGAGCAAGTAATACGGGAACTGAAACTCAAGGGAGAGTTGAGGTCATTTGGACAATGACCTGTTTCCTCTTGAACAATGCCCTCTCAGAAGATTTCTTGAAAACCTTGGAAGTCATGGGTTTAGCTTCATGAAGGAAGGGCATTTTTTATGTGAAATTAAATCACAGAGATCCACCTTTGAGAAATTAGTATCATTCTTGAATCATAGCTATGATTTAGAATCTAGTCTGTGCTCATTTTTTACCATTTTATTTTATGTATTTCATTTTTTTAAAGATTTTATTTATTTATTTTTCAGAGAGAAAGAGGGAACACAAGCAGGGGAAGCAGCAGACAGAGGGAGAGGGAGAAGCAGGCTCCCCGAAGAGCAAGAAGCCCCATGCAGGACTTGATCCCAGGACGCTGGGATCATGACCTGAGCTGAAGGCAGAGGCTTAACCGACTGAGACACCCAGACATCCCATTTTTTACCCCATTTTATAGTTCCTTAGTTTGATTTCCTAGGGCTGGCTATGGTGAGCCCCTAATAATAGTAGATTCTGAGCCTAATTTTCCTTCTGAGCAGTGGTCATCACTTGCTACTTTGGTTTTAGTGTCAGGGGTCTTTTGTGTAGATGTGTCTTCTCTAAGTAGATAGGTAAATTCTAAAGTGTGCAGGTTTCTTCTCTTTTTATTAACTTCTCTTAAAAAGCTCAATGAACAGGCAGCACACAAGAGGAACAAAGTATCCTGTGTAAAGTGTGAATCCTAAACAGGGGATTGACCCTGACAAATATTGACTGGGATTGTGCACGAGTTTTGCCAACACCCAAAAGTTTGTTGATCAATAAGACTCCCCTAATGGTTTCACTAATTATCAGAGTGGAAAGGCTCTCTTCGCCAGCAGGGGAACACTGACTGGGCATACGGAACATACCAAGATATTTGAAAACAGCATTTGTCCAAAATTCAGAAGATTTTGTCCAATAAGTGGCCAATGCTTTTACTTTGCCACCCCAGAGTGACAGGTAGACTCTAGTCCAGCTCCAGATGCACCAGTGCTATCTCCATTATATTTCTTGCAACAACTAACATCCCAAAGGAAAACTTGACAGATCAACCATGTGATGAATCATCCTAAACCTGAAATGTCATATCTTTCCAGAAAAGCTAAATACCATTTAATTCTCTACTGGACCATTCATCAATTCTTAGTCATTGTCATTGAGAGATTAGGTTCTACAGAATAGAAGATATGAAAGCATTTTAAAACATATAAAGTAACTTCTATATCAGCAAAACTATGGTTACAAAGGAGATCATTCAGCTGGAACAGTCAGTTTTCTTTTAAGGTTGTGTCATGAAACTCATGCAAATATACATGTTGCATTGCTTACCCCGGCAAACTGTGATAGCTGAAAACTTTATGAATTGGCATCTTTTTTGTTTGTTTATTTGTTGATCTATTTTGTAGAATTTTCAGTTGCAACAATAGCTTGTTTTCATACATTTAACATATATACATTTCTCAACCAAAGATATTGTAGTCAGAATAAATTGTAATTTAAAAATGAGCTGGTAAACTTCAGAGTAACCATCCATTAGATCAAGCGTGAATTTTAGATGTCATGACCTTTAACTCCTTACTTTTCTTAGTAAGTAAATCACCACAAAGTTTTGAAATTATTATTCAGACTTAAGGAATCCATGAGTAGAAAAACTAGAACTTAAAGAAAGTTCTCTTAATTATTCATGTGTAGAGTTGAAACCTCAAGAGGAGATGTCAGATACTGTGGTGGAATTTATATAGCAAATTGGTTTAAGAACATGGGCTTTGGAGCCAGGCGGACCTGCTTTTGAATATTGTCCTTGCCATTTACTAGATAGATTATCTGGTAAATTCCTTAAACTCTCTGAGCCACAGTTTCTTCACATCTATATATTTAATAGATATAGAAATAATAATACCATCCTAGGGTGCTGTTTCAAGAAGTAAAGGAGACTGACTCAATAGTACTTAGGTTTAGTTAATTTCTTTCGCTTTACTTCTTTTCCTATTCCCAAGGCAAATGTATTTCATAAATAAACACATCCACATCCCAAGTTAACAATAACTTTCAGAGGTAAGTTTAATGTTTATTTATTTACTCATTCAACAATTATTTAAAGTTCATAAAGATTGTGATCTGAGATGGAAAAGAAAAAAGTCTTCTGCAAAAATAATTAGCTCTCAAAGAAACAGGCTCCAAATGTGGCACAGAAATTTTCCACCGTGACAACATATAGTATAAAGTCAGAGTTAAAAGCATTCCTGAATGCGTGTGAAGCGTGGCTCAACTACTCACCAGCTGTGTAATCTCAAATAATCACTCAGCTGCTCTGGACCTTAGGTGTGTTGACATCAAGACTGTAAATAGTGCCCACAAGGTTGTGAGGCCATAATCATTGTTATATGCAACTTGCATGTAATAAGCACAAATGCTTACTATAAATACTTGTATACTTACCATACATACTCTACTATATATTACAAGTATATTTACCATGCAAAACAAGTATACAAGTACTATAAAAGTGTATTTTCTAAGCGATACTAAACAATAAATGCTTACTATTAATAATGTTATTTACATGGAGATTAAAGTGTGACTATGTGTGTATAAGAGGATATATATGAGTGTGTGATATGTGTAGGTAGATTATCCCCGCCATCTGAGTGCTGAGAATAGGCACCTTTTGCAATTTACTCCATAGTATATAGGTAACCTCAAAACATCCCAAAGAAAACATACCTTAGTAAGCAGTAGCACAAGATCAGAAGTAGATATAACCGGTGGGAGGGAGGTATGGAGAAGAGACTCATAATCAGGACTGGGGAATAGCGGTGGAATGGTAATTTTGACAAAAATAAATAAAAGTAAATAAACAAAAAAATTGTGCTTTCAAAATATGATTTATTTAAAGTTGTTTTTATTAATTTAAACCGTGTAGAGGCAGGCATATGCCACTTGTCATTCATTTGGCTATTCTCTCATTGAACAGATATTTATTGAGGGCAGGATTATGAAGATGATGTATAAAAGGTAGATGTGGCTCCTGCTTTTATGAAGCTTACAGTCTAGTGGGAGTGGCACTTCTTAACTCTTACCCCTAAATCATCCATTTCTCACCTCAGACCCTTTGCTCTATGTTCATATGCTTTTCAAAAAAGAGAGAAAGGAAAAGAGAAATTTCTTACATATGTCTAGGAGTAACTTTTATGATTAGGTTAAATTTTCCTAAATTTGGTGTCTAATATCAATCATTAATTTTATGCTATTGAATACAATTTCATATGCATTTAAAATTAGAGAAATAGAAACATTCAAAATGAAATGTACTTACTCATAGTTTAGTTTAATGCCTAAATGTAAAGTTTTCTTTTGGCAGTGTTGATCAAAATGCTTTCATATTGTCTCTGAGAAAGTTCTATATGAAGATTTTATAAATGAGTTTTAATATGCTTTATTATGCAGGTAACATAAGGATTTTCATGGATGTGAATTTACTTAAGAAAAAAGTATTTTCTATTAATAAAATGAGATATTAGTGTAAATTTACTCTCCCCTAGGACAATTACACAGTTGTAGTTTGTGGTTGTTGGTATTTATGGAAGTCATTAATGTAAACATTGGGGGAAAAAATAATAACTTTAAATAAGGCATTATAATGAGAATCATGATCAATATGTGCCAAAAAACCACATTTGCTTCTGGAAAGTTTTATTGGAGCTAGAAATTTTGATTATCACAGTTGTACAATTACAAAATAAGTTGAGTATAAAATTCAGAGAATAAAAAGTGTTTTATACATATATATTTCCTTTTATTTCAAATATTCCCCACCCTTTATATTCCCAAGATAGTGACAAAATCACAAGTCATGTTAAAAAATATCTTTAATACAGGAAAATTTAATCTCAGATTTTCAATGCACCTGTGTTTCACAAGGGAACCAAAGACTATTTTTGTGTTTTATGTCTGAAAACCTTTCTATTGCTATTTCCTAGTAAAAATAAAAAATATGTCCTTTAAATATATTCTAATTAAATTGCACTATACAATGTTATTTATCAATTCTATCCTAAAAGCTTACACACACATACACACACACAAAATTCATTTTTGTCAATAAAAATAATCACTTTTGAGTTAAATAGATTTAGTTTCAAATTCCTGCTTCTTCAGGTACTACTGCTGTGACCTTGGGAAAATTACAAAATCTCTCTGAGCATTATTTTCCTCAATTTAAAATGGGTTGGTATTTAATAATATTATTTGATGTTTAAACCATCAGATGTTTGATTTAAAGCTTAGTAAAGTGTCTTTTACACAAAACAAGTTTAAGTAAATAGCAGTCATTAGCTCTTAAGTTTATTGTCAATAACATATTTATAGGTCTACAAGTCCATTTTTCTACAAAAGCTGTGAGTAAAGGAAAATTCTGAGTATATAATATTCAGTTAACATGAGTTTCTTGTTCAATGTGGTGTTTGGTTAGTGAACTCTGATAAAGCTTATCATTCATTATCTTCAACTGAAAAATGATCTGTGAACACGAAAAAGGAAGGGAAAATGCAGGACACCTAAAAACTAAGAAAATATAATACTATAATATAGGAAGGTAGAATTGGAAGAGGATAATTCACTGATGATAAAATCAATGGAGTTTCATTAAGAATTGCGATCTATGCTTTGCCACATGCGTTGATTGAGAGCAGTAAGTGGAATGTTTCATTCTTTTTCAATTTCCTATTTATCTTGGAGACCCACTGTCTGTACCTATCAAAAAACCGGACAGTGTCTCTTCTCTTGTTTTGGTACTAATATTGTAGACAGTCAGAATACTTTTTTCATAGGCACCTCCTTTCTTTTTCATCATGTTTCTTTCTCTACCATTTCTAATAACAAAATGCCTAGAAAATAAATGGCAATGAATAGATAGTTACGATTTGGGGAGACTATTTGGGTCACACAGCCAGGCATGGCATTCCAGGATGATGGTGTATTTTCAACTAACAAAAACAGAAAATTAATAAAAATTAGTAATTTATGCAAAACTCTATCACTGCCAGTAATGCACATTTTGCTTAAAGTTGTGGTCAAGATAATAGAACACAAAGAGAAATGAGAAAAATCACAAGTATTAGAAAGAAGAAAAATTTAACATTATGCACAGATAATAGGGTTATATAATTAGAAAGTCCTCCTGCAGCACTAATAGAACTTTTTGCAATGACAAAAAGATCCAGCAAATGCCTGTCCAAAGCAGTAGCTATTAACCACATGTTGTTACTAAGCATTTGAAATATGGCAAGTGTGACCAAGGAACTGAATATTTAATTTTACTTAATATTAATTAATTTAAATTTAAATAACCAAATATGGCAAGTGGCTACTCTATTGAACAGCGCAGCCTGAGGGAATCACTTACAATTCGGAATTAAAAGGAACAACCAACCAAATGGCAGATACTTTTAAATGACTTTTTCCATACACTACCATTAAGCAATTGAAGTTATAATTGGAAAATTCTCTCAATTCATTATTGCATTAAAATATCCAAAATCTATTATAAACTGAATAAAATGGATAATTCTCTTAGAACTATTAAAAACTTAGAAGCTTAGCTGAGAGTTTTGAGGATGAGATTTGAATAAATGAAGAGAAATGTGTATCTGGATAAGAAAACTGGATATTGTAAAAATGCCAGTTCCTGCTAAATTATTTATGGGTTTAGGATAATGTCAGTCAAAAGTGCAATGGGATCTTTCTTGAACTCAATTAAATTATTTAAAGTTGATTTAGTATAGACTTATACCTTGGGCTACATCGTGCCTTTCTCTGCAGAAAGGTAATAGGATTCCATCCTTTTGAATTCAGGCCTTGCCTTGTGACTGGATTAGCCAATGAAGTACAGGAACAGAGGGCATTCTAAGAGCCAGCTATGTGTCTTTTCCTTCAGCCCATGAATCTGCAATGTTCCAGAGTGAAAACATCCAGAACTGCAGCCAACCCAGACAGACATGACACATGAGCAAGAAGTAAAGCTTGGCTGGCAAGCCTCTGAGATAAAGACATATCTATCAATATTTCCTTTGTGTTTCATCCATTTTAGTTCATATTAAAATGCATTCTAAAGCTAAAAATATTATACCAACCTGGTATTGGTATAAGATGCGAAAGACTGGTTATAGGAGCAGAATGTAGACCTTAAGTAGATCACAGAATGAGTAGAAAAAGAATACTTTATCAGGTACATAGCATTTAATATTAGGAATTTGGGAAAATATATCAATATCAATATATCAACACAAAAGAAAAGCTTTCAAAATAAGGCTACCTAAAGATACCTTAACTAAATAAAAATAAAATAGCTAAAATTAAGAAAAACATGACACTTTAGGAAAATGTTTCCTGTAAATAATAGGCTAGACTTGATTTCCTTTGTGTCTAAATAGATAGATGGCTAAATTAGATAAATAAATAGGTGAATAATTTATTTCACTTCCGTCAGTAAGAGAACATATTTTAAATAAAAATGTGAAGGTGATATGAGCAAATGATTTATAGAAATTAAATATATAGAATTTATAATATTTTATTAATAATGAGAACTATAAACAAGTATCTCTTTTTAATATTTCAAAAGGGGCAAGATTTTATTTTGAAGGCTATACTCAAGGCTGAAGATGGTTTATTGAACATAGCATTCCCATACAGTCATGGTAGAAGTGTGAATTGGTACAAACTTTCTAAAGAGCAATTTTTCATTATATATTAAGAATCATAAATGTATTGATATTATTTGCAACACTAATTCCACTTTTAGAAATCTACCTCAAGAAAATACTCATAGAAAAAATGTATATACAGGATTTTGACAGAATCTTTTTTACAGTAAAGAGTAAATAAGAAATAACTGAAATATATAATAATGGAGTGTGCATATGGTGTCATCATCATTTCAGATAATATAAGTCATTCATTAAAACCAGGGTTTTAAAAAATTCTTAAAATCTTAGGAAATTGTTTGTCATGAAATATATGATTAAAAAACATTAATAATAATTCTCTGTATCTCTGTGTCTCAAATAAATAAATAAAATCTTTAAAAAATAATAATAATTCTCTATAATCTGAACTTGGGGGAAACATACATATATGGAGAAAGAAAATCAACTGGATTAAAAATATAAAAAATGTTTATTCCTAAGTTTTCATTTACTTGAAACTATTTGCCTTTCGTAATCACAATTGCTTATCCAAAAGTGAAATTGAATTTGTGAGAAGAAACAGGATATTTAACAGATATTTCAATAATAAAACTAGCATTAACTTATTTACTTTTTAGAACAGGCAGAATAGATCTTGTGCAAAGCGCCTGTTTTTTCAGTACTTTTGAATTTAAACTTGATGAGTGAGTAAAATCTCTTTTACTGTAAATTTTTATGTGGTTGCTTCTAAGATGGTTGTTCAAATGTGGTTACATTGAATAATGTGTTTATCTTTGGGTTGCTTATTATTATAATTATTGTAATGAAATTTGACCTATACATTAGTATATTATGCCTCTTTTGAGATTCTAATTAGAAATGGCCAAACCAACTAGAGACAGACAGTAATAAGCATTTATCCTTCTGGTTCTGAGTTGACTGAAAATGGATCTATAAAAGTTCTGTAGGTTTTACGTCCAGCATCTCAGGAAATTATTGGTCTACAAAGGGAGTAGAATTCTTTGTTTTCATGGAAGTAATTTTGAAGGATAACACATTTGAATACAGGAGAAAGATAGAACAAATTTTACAATGTGTTGTTTTACGGTTAAAGAATTTAAACGTAGAGTAGGAGAAGTCAAGTGAGCGCACACCTGGCTTGGCGTTTCCGTCTTAAAGTTTGAGCTATTCCTTTAGGTCTCATCTGGAGGAAGCAGGCTGATAGATGCCTGCTACTGAGGGTGTGTGTTGTGCTGCCACTACAGAGGACAGACATTTTACCTGGAAAGCTATTAGACTTTGGAGACTGTGTTCTCCAGAGTTTCCAGGTCAATGGTTGTTCAAATGTCATTACGTTAACTCAGAAAATAGAAACTTTGCCATTGACCCTGGAGAATTCATGAGCTGGGAGCTGGGAATAGATGTTGGGGGGAAAGTTGAACCATGCACTTTTAGGGGTTTTTTTTGTAAGATCTGCCAGCAAGTTAAGTTCTTTTTCTTAGCTTTAAAAATGAGATATCAACAATTATTGCTAGATCATTTTTGTTCTGTATCTATTATCCTTTAATCTATATAGTAGCCAATGGTTATATTTTACTGGAAAACACAATTTTGCTTAGGCTTTCCAAACTAGAACTATTTTTCTTAATTTCTTAGTGGTTGCGTAAAGGATTTCATTTTAATAAGATACTTCTGTTAGGCTGGAGAGACAGACACTGACATCAGAAGCATGAGCCTTGCAACTGGGGAGAAAAAAGATAAGGCCAAAAGAGTAGATTGATTAACCAGCTATGAAGACTGGCGTTTAAAATGGCAGCCAAACAATCTGGAACACAACAGCAAAGTTAGGTGTGGTTTAGCTGGTGTTGTTATCCACAAAGATGTAATATGGTAAAAAAAAAAAAAAAAAAGAAGAAGAAAAAAGAAAGAAAAAGAAAAGAAAAGGACAAATAACATTCAAGACTTTAAATTCAATGGAGGGCAGAAATGAATTTCCAGGCCACCCATTCATTCAAAATAAGACCAGTATTTAGGTTGGAAACAGTAGGATCTACCTCCCAAAAACAAAGGAATAGAAAGAGCTAGCCATGGTTCTGGTCATGTTAGGTGTTGCTGCTCCAATGGCAAAAGGAAATTGGAGTAATAGGCAAAGTAATGTATGAGAGTTAGAGTTAACCTGGCAGAAAGACCCTGAAGACCAAATGGTCAACCCCATAGACTTGCTGTTGTCTGGAGTCCAGCCATACTGAGTAGTTGGACTTAGTGAGCAAAAATAATGCTAGACAGTAGGAGTTGGTAGGATGAAGGACTATGTCATCATTGGTTTCAGCTGAGGATGACAGGTCTAAGCCTACAAAGATAGAATTCTTGGAGGGAAGCCTTTGACAAATGTTAGTAATAAAAGGATGGAAAGAGGATAAGGAAGGGAAAGAATTTAACATTTGCCAAATGTACTATAACTAGGTGTTTGAACTGTATTATGGTTCATTTAATATTGGTGAATGATGGGTAAGTGTTATTATTTTCTTATTATAATTGATGTGATGGGATTCAGAATGTTAGATAGGATTATTTGTGGCTCAGCGTGTCATAATGTTGAAATACATATTTTCATATGTATGCCCCATATCATGATGCATCCACAGCCAGTTTATATTAAAAGAGGCCAAATGTAAATGTTCTTAGCATACCTTTACATACATGTCATTTGACTAAAGAGATCTGATGTAAAGTTTATTGGAAAGTCTCTAGTGCTTTATGGAATTATAATGAGTAGATTACTGAATCATTTTGTATGGCCCTCATGTCGATTCAGAGTACACTAGTCTGTTTTACATGCCCTTTAGAGAATCAGAGAAACAACTTCTTTGTCTTCAAGGTAGGAGGCAAACTGGAAGAATGCACAGACTACCCTATAAACCTGTCCCCTCAAAAATCCAAGATGTATTCATGGAATTAAGATTGAGCCTGTCAGTATGAAGAAAAAGATTAAAAGTTGAAGATCCTTGAAAAGGAGCTTAAAAATCTGAGTTACGGTAAAACGATGGTTGGCTCTTTGAAGGCATTAAGCTGCAGAAGAGTATGCTGATAACAAGTGTGAAATGGGGACAACCAGAAGCACACAAGGAGATTAAAATGCCAGTTACAGGAACAAATGACTTCAAAAGGGGTTATATTAAGATATCAAGAGCAGAGGGATTTGTGCAGCTCAGGTTGTTGGTGAAAGTTATGACAGTTTTTTTCACTAACTTGTCAGCCTGAATGTAATTTAGGCTGTTATGGGCAAATTGGATACCAATAATCACTGTTTGTTTGAGCTTTTACCTCAGATGTTAGCGGATGATTTCCAAATCTGTAAATACCAAGGAAGCTCTTGAGTTCCATTCCCTTGCTGGTCTGAGAAAAGGTTGGCAATTGTATTAGTTTCCTATAGTTGCTACTTTGTATGCTTAGTATTTACACAAAGATTTGCCAAAGACATTACCAGAAAAATTCAAATCAAATTGAAGCTATTGGACCACAGAATAATTAGACATTCTTCATGTTATTAGTATTTATGGAATACTTACTGTATGTTAAGCACTGGAGTAATCGCTAGGCAACAATGGTCCATGCCCTTATCTTGCAGTCTAGTTTTATCAAATAACCACATACCTAAATGTAAGTCTGCAGCTATGAGGAAGACAATGAGGAAGAGTGCTTCTTTATTCCCTAAGGAAATTATTTTCATTCCTTGGATCATCTGAAGGATGATTAGTGTTAACTAGGAGCAAAAGGATGGACAGAAGTGTCCCATCAGGGGTCATAATGTGTGCAAAGTTTCCCTGAGGCAGCAGGGAACGAAAGGAGTTTGCAAAACTTAAAGAAGGAGTGAGTCAGAGACATCAAGAGGATAGAGGATTTGGTATAGGGAAAGGCCTGAGAAGTGGCAGAGACCACACGATACAGCGGACATATTTTTGAGTAACAGTGCTCAACGGGGATGCCACCAGAAGACGTGATTATTTAAATCTGGATTTAAAGGAATTAAGATTAAATAGAATTAAGAATTTAGTTCCTCAGTTGAACTAGCCACATTTCATATGTTCAATTGCCATTTGTGGTTAGTGGTTACTGGACTGGAAAATTCAGAGAACATTTCCATTATTGCAGAAAGTTCTACTGGATAGAATTGTGTTAGATTTAGCTTTATGCTAAGAGCAATGGGAAGTCATGGAGGAATTTTCTTCAACATTGAAGAATGGAATGATATGACCAGAAGCCATGTTTTGAGAAGAACTTGATAGTTGTAGAATGGAGACTAGTTTGTCTGGGGAAGAGCAAATTGCATTTAAGTAGGCAATTTAACAAAATCTAACAAAAATATTATAATACATGAAGATGAGAGATGTGAACAGAGTTCCATGATTTTAGCAGCTAAAACGAACAGGATTTAGTGATGTATTCAATTTGGGAAATAAAAAAGAGGTTCTTTGGGGGATTGCATGGGTGGCTCAGTTGGTTAAGCATCTGACTCTTGATCTCAGCTCAGGTCTTGATTTCAGGGTCTTGATATCAGGGTTGTGAGTTCAAGCCCCACGTTGGGATCCATGTTGGGCATGGAGTTTACTTAAAAAAAAAAAAAAATGAAAATATGCCCAAAATCTAGTGTGTGGCACTGATCTATTCACCAGCCTGATCATATTTGATCATATTCTGTTTTTTTTTTATCTTTTTCTTTTTCTTTTTCTTTTTTTTTTTCTTTTTTCTTTCTTTCCCTTTCTTTTCCCCCAGTTTCAGGTCTCTTTTGATTTGTTTAGTGTATATTTTTCTGGGGTCGTTGTTACCCAGTTAGCATTTTGTTCTCTCATTCATCTATTCTCCTCTGGACAAAATGACAAGATGGAAAAAATCACCTCAAAAAAAAGAACAAGAGGCGGTACGAACTGCCAGGGACCTAATCAATGCGGACATTAGTAAGATGTCAGAACTAGAGTTCAGAATGACAATTATAAAGATACTAGCTGGGCTTGAAAAAAGGATGGAAGTTATTAGAGAAACCCTTCCTGGAGAAATAAAAGAACTAAAATCTAACCAAGTCAAAATCAAAAAGGCTATTAATGAGGTGCAATCAAAAATGGAGGCTCTAACTGCTAGGATAAATGAGGCAGAAGAGAGAATCAGTGATATAGAAGACCAAACGATGGAAAATAAAGAAGCTGAGAAAAAGAGAGATAAACAACTACTGGATCACAAGGGCAGAATTCGAGAGATAAATGATACCATAAGACAAAACAATATTAGAATAATTGGGATCCCAGAAGAAGAAGAAAAAGAGAGAGGGGCAAAAGGTATACTGGAGCAAATTATAGCAGAGAAATTCCCTAATTTGGGGAAGGAAACAGGTACCAAATATGGAGGCACACAGAACCCCCCTCAAAATCAATAAAAATAGGTCAACACCCCGACATCTAGTAGTAAAACTTACGAGTCTCAGAGACAAAGAGAAAATCCTGAAAGCAGCTCAGGACAAGAGATCTGTAACCTACAATGGTACAGACATTAGATTGGCAACAGACCTATCCACAGAGACCTGGCAGGCCAGGAAGGACTGGCATGATATATTCAGAGCACTAAATGAGAAAAATATGCAGCCAAGAATACTATATCCAGCTAGGCTGTCATTGATAAGAAGCTTCCAGGACAAACAAAAACTAAAGGAATTTGCAAACACAAAACCAGCCCTACAAGAAATATTGAAAGGGGTCCTCTAAGCAAAGAGAGAACCTAAAAGTAACATAGAACCAAAAGAAACACAGACAATATACAGTAACAGTCACCTTAGAGGCAACACAATGGCACTCAATTCATATCTTTCAATAGTTACCCTGAATGTAAATGGGCTAAATGCCCGAATCAAAAGACACAGGGTATCAGATTGGATAAAAAAACAAGACCCATCGATATGCTGTCTGCAAGAGATTCATTTTAGACCCAAAGACACCTCCAGATAAAAGTGAGAGGGTGGAAAACCATTTACCATGCTAATGGACATCAAAAGAAAGGTGGGGTGGCAATCCTTATATCAGACAAATTAGATTTTAAACCAAAGACTATAATAAGAGATGAGGAAGGACACTATATCTCACTTAAAGGGTCTATCCAACAAGAAGATCTAACAATTGCAAATGTCTATGCCCCTAACACGTGAGCATCCAATTATATAAACCAATTAATAACAAAAGCAAAGAAACACATTGACAACAGTACAATAATAGTGGGGGACTTTAACACCTCCCTTACTGAAATGGACAGATCATCTAAGCAAAAGATCAACAAGGAAATAAAGACTTAAATGACACACTGGACCAAATAGACTGCACAGATATATTCAGAACATTCCATCCCAAAGCAACAGAATACACATTCTTCTCTAGTGCCCATGGAACATTCTCCAGAATAGATCACATCCTAGGTCACAAATCAGGTCTCAACTGGTACCAAAAGATTGAGATCATTCCCTGCATATTTTTGGACCACAATACTTTGAAACTAGAACTCAATCACAAGAGAAAAGTGGGAAAGCATTCAAAAACATGGAGGCTAAAGAGCATCCTACTAAAGAATGAATGGGTCAACCAGGAAATTAAAGAAGAATTAAAAAAATTCATGGAAACCAATGAAAATGAAAACACAACTGTTCAAAATCTTTGGGATGCAGCAAAGGCAGTCCTAAGAGGAAAGTATATAGTAATACAAGCCTTTCTCAAGAAACAAGAAAGTTCTCAAATACACAACCTAACCTAAAAGAGTTGGAGAAAGAACAGCAAATAAAGCCTAAACCCAGCAGGAGAAGAGAAATAATAAAGATCAGAGCAGAAATCAATGAAATAGAAACCAAAAGAACAGTAGAACAGATCAACGAAACTAGGAGCTGGTTCTTTGAAAGAATTCATAAGATTGATAAACCCCTGGCCAGACTTATCAAAAAGAAAAGAGAAACAACCGAAATAAACAAAATCATGAATGAAAGAGGGGAGATCACAACCAACACCCGAGAAATATAAGCAATTATAAGACAATAACATGAGGAACTATATGCCAGCAAATTAGATAATCTGGAAGAAATGGATGCATTCCTAGAGTTGTACAAACTACCAAAACTGAACCAGGAAGAAATAGAAAACCTGAAGAGACCCATAACCACTAAGGAAATTGAAGCAGTAATCAAAAATCTCCCAACAAACAAGAGCCCAGGGCCAGATGGCATCCCAGGGGAATTCTACTAAACATTTAAAGAAGAACTAAATACCTATTCTTCTGAAACTGTTCAAAAAAATCGAAATGGAAGGAAAACTTCCAAACTCATTTTATGAGGCCAGTATTACCTTGATCCCAAAATCAGACAAAGACCCCATCAAAAAGAATTACAGACCAATATCCCTGATGAATACGGATGCAAAAATTCTCACCAAAATACTAGCCAATAAGATCCAACTGTACATTAAAAGGATTATTCAACACGACCAAATGGGATTTATTCCTGGGCTGCAAGGTTGGTTCAACATCCTCAAATCAATCAGTGTGATTCAATACATTAATGAGAGAAAGAACAAGAACCATATGACCCTCTCAATAGATGCAGAAAAAGCATTTGACAAAGTACAGCTTTCTTTCTTTCTTTCTTTCTTTCTTTCTTTCTTTCTTTCTTTCTTTCTTTCTTTCTTTCTTTCTTTCTTTTTTAAAGATTTTATTTATTTATTTGACAGAGAGAAACACAGCGAGAGAGGGAACACAAGCAGAGGGAATGGGAGAGGGAGAAGCAGGCTCCCTGCCGAGCAAGGAGCCCAACGTGGGGCTCGATCCCAGGACCCTGGGATCATGACCTGAGCCAAAGGCAGACGCTTAATGACTGGGCTACCCAGGCGCCACCAGTACAGCATTCTTTCTTGATTAAAACTCTTCAGAGTGTAGAAATAGAGGGTACATACCTCAATATCATAAAAGCCATCTATGAAAAACTCACAGCGAATATCATTCTCAATGGGGAAAAACTGAGAGCTTTTCCCCTAAGGTCAGGAACACGGCAGGGATGTCCACTATCACCACTGCTATTCAACATAGTACTAGAAGTCCTAGCCACAGCAATCAGACAGCAAAAAGAAATAAAAGGCATCCAAATCAGCAAAGAAGAAGTCAAACTCTCACTCTTTGCAGATGATATGATACTTTATGGGGAAAACCCAAAAGACTCCACCCCAGAACTGCTAGAACTCATATAGGAATTCAGTAAAGTGGCAGGATATAATATCAATACATAGAAATCAGTGGCATTCTTATACACCAACAACAAGACAGAAGAGAAATTAAGGAGTCGATCCCATTTACAATTGCACCCAAAACCATAAGATACCGAAGAATAAATCTAACCAAAGAGGCAAAGGATCTGTACTCAGAAAACTATAAAATACTCATGAAAGAAATTGAGGAAGACACAAAGAAATGGAAAAATGTTTCATACTCATGGATTGGAAGAACAAATATTGTGAAGATGTCAATGCTACCTAGAGCAATCTACACATTCAAAGCAATCCCTATCAAAATACCATCCACTTTTTTCAAAGAAATGGAACAAATAACCCTAAAATTTGTATGGAACCAGAAAAGACCCCAAATAGCCAGAGGAATGTTGAAAAAGAACAGCAAAGCTGGTGGCATCACAATTCCGGACTTCAAGCTCCATTATAAAGCTGTAATCATAAGACAGTATGGTACTGGCACAAAAACAGACACATAGATCAATGGAACAGAATAGAGAGCCCAGAAATGGACCCTTAACTCTGTGGTCAACTCATCTTTGACAAAGCAGGAAAGAATGTCCAATGGAAAAAAGACAGTCTGTTCAACAAATGGTGTTGGGAAAATTGGACAGCCACATGCAGAAGAATGAAACTGGACCATTTCCTTACACCACACACAAAAATAGACTCAAAATGGATGAAATACCTCAATGTGAGACAGGAGTCCATCAAAATCCTAAAGGAGAACACAGGCAGCAACCTCTTCGACCTCAGCCACAGCAACTTCTCCCTAGAAACATCACCAAAGACAAGGGAAGCAAGGGCAAAAATGAACTATTGGGACTTCATCAAGATAAAAAACTTTTGCACAGTGAAAGAAACAGTCAACAAAACCAAAAGACAACCGACAGAATGGGAGAAGATATTTGCAAATGACATATCAGATAAAGGGCTAGTATCCAAAATCTATAAAGAACTTATCAAACTCAACACCCAAAGAACAAACAATCCAATCAAAAAATGGGCAGAAGACATGAACAGACATTTTTCCAAAGAAGACATCCAAATGGCCAACAGACACATGAAAAAGTGCTCAACATTGCTTGGCATTAGGGAAATCCAAATCAAAACCTTGATGTGATACCACCTCACACCAGTCAGAATGGCTAAAATTAACAAGTCAGGAAACGACAGATGTTGGCAGGGATGCGGAGAAGGGGGAACCCTCCTACACTGTTGGTGGGAATGCAAGCTGGTGCAGCCACTCTGGAAAACGGTATGGAAGTTCCTCAAAAAGTTGAAAATAGAGCTGCCCTATGACCCAGCAATTGCACTACTGGGCATTTACCCCAAAGATACAAATGTAGGGATCCAAAGGGGTACAGGCACTCTGATGTTTATAGCAGCAATGTCCACAATAGCCAAACTATGCAAAGCGCCAAGATGTCCATCAACAGATGAATGGATAAAGAAGTTGTGGTGTATATATATATAATGGAATATTATGTAGCCATCAAAAGGAATGAAATCTTGCCATTTGCAATGACGTGGATGGAACTGGAGGGTATTATGCTGAGCGAAGTAAGTCAATCAGAGAAAGACGTGTGTCATATGACCTCACTGATATGAGGAATTCTTAATCTCAGGAAACAGACTGAGGGTTGCTGGAGTGGTGGGGGTGGTGGGAGGGATGGGGTGGCTGGGTGATAGACATTGGGGAGGGTATGTGCTATGGTGAGCGCTATGAATTGTGTAAGACTGATGAATCACAGACCTGTACCTCTGAAAAAAATAATACATTATATGTTAAAAAAAGAGAGAAGATAGTAGGAAGGGAAAAATGAAGGGGTTGAATCGGAGGAGGAGGCGAACCATGAGAGACTTTGGACTCTGAGAAACAATCTGAGGGTTCTAGAGGGGAGGGGGGTGGGGGGATGGGTTAGCCCAGTGATGGGTATTAAAGAGGGCATGTTCTGCATGGAGCACTGGGTGTTACATGCAAACAATGAATCATGGAACACTACATCAAAAACTAATGATGTACTGTATGGCGATTAACATAACATAATAAAATTAAATTAAAAAAAGAAAATTAAAACCATAACTATTAAACAAACAAACAAACAAAAGTGAGAGAGAGAGATTTTTAGCTTCCAAAGTTTGTGGATGGTGTTGTCATTCATTGGCAGGAGGAACACAGGGAAAGGATCACATCTGTAAAGGCGAGTGCTTTATTTGGGGTACCTGGATGATACAAGATGTCAAGAAGCAGCTGGATATAAACTTTCTTTTTCTTCCTCCCGTCCTTACTAGCCATCCTACAACTTAGTCCATTTAACAGACTATGCAGCTTAGAGGAAGGCTTTGAGATTTTGGTCACACTCCTTATAATAAGACCTGGACATTTAACTGATCGGAAAGGTAGCAGAATCATACTTAGAGAGCTGAGTGGGGCACTAGAGATCCCACAGTGTACTTCCATTATTTTCTGGATGTAAGGACCAAATGCTGGAGAGTTTCTATCTTTTCTTGGTTAATGGCAGAAATAGTTCTCCTGCTTTTGCATACTATTTTTTCTTCTTACACTCTGTTACTTCCCCAGAGTGAGAAAAGTATTTCTTTTCTGGTCTAAAACTTCTGCAGTAAGCAGTTGTATGAGAAACATCTAGGGATTGCCTAGCCCAAAGGCAGGCAGTGTAGAATTCTGCTTGATAATGAAAGAGAGAAAGATGCTGGCTAGGTTTCTTGGCACAATTTTAAAGGCATAATTCTTCAACATTTCATCATACTATGGCAATATATTTTGATGGTATCTGTGAGTTGCTCAGAGAATTTCAAAGTAGTTTTAAATTTCCTTAGCCACAGAAAGCTTGTCAAGGACTGCTGAACGACTATGAAAATGTGAAAACAAACACTCCTGGTGAATATAAAAAGCTTACTGATTTGGAACAGGTTTCAAAAGACAAAATACAGCATTTCTTGTTGAGATAATATACTTTCTGCTGTTTCATTCTGTTCATTCATTCTCCTTATTTATTATTTCCATCTGCCTAGATATACTCTAAATTTCCATTGGGTCCCGATGTTTTCTTAGTGTGAGAATAAAATAAAATTCACTTACCTGGGTAGTTAATTAATTACAAATGTAATGGAGGAATGTTAATCTTACATAAAACAATTTTTTTACAAATATATTTTAAAGGAGAGAGATAGTTCTACACTTAATTTAAAGCAAATATTTTTCACTTTAAGATATCTTGTTTTTTTAAATTTCATATCTTTATAGGAAACAGAATCTACATTGCATATTAAAACAGAAGAGAATGTAAACTAATCCTTTCATTTTATTTATGTAAATACCCAAAGCATTTGGCATTTGTTCTAAATAATCTGTTTAAAAATCTGGTGACATACAAAAACATTGCCACTCCTTTTTAAACACTTGGAAGGTAAAATGTGGGCAAAGTAAGTTTGTAGTATCTGATAAGAAATTAATCAATAAAAGCTAGAAGAAGAGTTAATGGTTCCTGTTGAATATTAGCCAGTTAAGCATAACTTTACAAATACATATCATTGCATCAGTACTGTAAATATATGTATATATTTCACTTGTACTAAATATTCTATAGTCATAAATATTTTTTTTAACACTTAGGATTCTGGAAATAAATGATCAGTGTTAATGTCAACATGATTAAGAATGAACTCTATCCGTCAGTTGCTGACACACTATGGTTCATTCCAAAATATCTTATCTAAACAAATATCAAGGCTAGAATTAATATTTCTGGTTTTTAAAAGATTTTATTTATTTTAGAGAGAGAAGGAGAGAGAAAGCAGGAGCTGGGGGAGGGACAGAGAGGGGGGCAGAGGGAGAGGGAGAAGCATACTCCCTGCTCAGCAGGGAACTGCCACCAGTCTTGATCCCAGGACCCCAGGATCATGAACTGAGCTGAAGGCAGACAGACGTTTAACCAACTGAGCCACCCAGGTGCCCCCATATTTCTGTTTTAATGACTACATTAAAAGGTAAAATGAAATTTTCAGAAATTAAACTTAGGAAAGGCTGAGATATATAATTGCAACCTTACCAAGACAGGTAAATATAGAAGTGATTGTTCTTATTTCTAATTTAAACCCAATATTACTTTTAACAGGCAGATATTACAGATGACAAAAAAAAAAAAAAAAAAAAAAGAGTTCAGTTATTGGAGTGTAGGGTAATAAATACTATGTCCTGTTACTTTCATTATATATTTTTCAATTTTGAATTAGAAAAAAATGTAGTCATGGAAGTCACTTAGTATTATATCAATTTTATACAGACTTGACCTTGACCAAAGAAACGTGCATTGAAAAGTAGAAATGTTCCCAGCTAAGTAATATACATTAGTCATTAACATTAACTCAATTTTCAGATAAATAATAAATCTCTTCTGATTTTACAGCTGGGAGTTAATCCAGTAGAGTGGTTATCATCAACTCCAAGCCTTTTGGGGTTTTTAATTGTTCTATTCAAATGAAAAGCTTTATGCCAGCTTTTGTTACCACCCAATTAATTTTCAAAACCAATTAAGATAAAATCATACATAATAATATCCTACTTATTACTAAGTGTATAAAATTTGCCTCCATCACTTAGTTCTTTTGACCCACCATTGACAACTCCTGATTAGTGGAGCTCCAGTCCTCTGACTCTTTGCTTATTAGCATTAACGGACATTTGAAAAAAAACACTCACTGCAATTTGTTAATTCAAATCGACATTGCACATTTTCTATAATTTGAATAGCTCCACAGTTGTTTGTCTTTGAATACCTGACTTCACTTTATCTGGCTTTTTAACATCACTTCTGCTTGAGAACAACATGGTACTAACACAATATGATGTGATTAATCTGGCTGTTGACTGGTGATCATTCTAGTTCATATAAATCTTCTGAGAATAAAAACCTAAATATTAGAAGCAACCTTTTATTTAGGTTTGTAAATTCAAGGGTGTAAATTATATTTCTGATTAGTTTTGATTTGGGCAGTTAACTATCGTATTTCTCAAATTCTGGATACTATTTTATACATTTGTTTAACACCCATTTAAGTAATTTTATTGTAAAGCATTAAGAAAAAAGGTCCAAGTCGCATTTGATTTTTGTATTCTTTCCATAAACATAATTTAGCATTGTATAAATTTAAATGTATTGCAACAGTATTGTAAAATTTTGTTCTTTTTTTTTTAAAGATTTTATTTATTTATTTGAGAGAGAGAGAATGAGAGAGAGAGAGAGCACATGAGAGGGGGGAGGGTCGGAGGGAGAAGCAGACTCCCTGCCAAGCAGGGAGCCCGATGCAGGACTCGATCCAGGGACTCCAGGATCATGACGTGAGCAGAAGACAGTCACTTAACCAACTGAGCCATCCAGGCGCCCCTGTAAAATTTTGTTCTAAGATACTTTTGCCATCTGGATTTTTAAATAATTAGTCAAATTTATGTCAGGGAATTAAAAGCATTAAATGCATTTTTATACTTCATCTATATAAATGAATTCAGTTAAAGTATTTTGAAGGAATATATATTTTAAATATGTAAAAAAAAAATAATGAATTGGTGTTCATGCCCAACTCTAGGATAAGCCATAAATGTTATTAGCTCCCTAAAATTTATCTGTGTAAACATCTAAAATGTCAATAAATTAATTCATTTTTATGTCCATCTTTATAATGCTTCATTAATGGGATATTTCTAAATTCTCATTAGATGAGTATATAAGATATCTCATGTATCTAACATACTTTTTCTAATGAGAGTAATAATTGTCTACTAAGGCAGTGGTTTCCAACCATGATTTTAACAGGGAGTGGGGACATTTCTGTAATTTTGTGAAAGCAATTGGGGAAGATGTACTATGGGAGGATTATAAAGTAAAATAAACAAAGATATATCTTAACTTCAAAATATGAAGAGTTGGGGAAAGGGTAAATTAATAGGACATGTAGTTAAAGAATAAGTGAAAACAACAGAACCCGTTATGAATGCAAGGCAGCTTCTATTTCCTCAAAAGAGATTTTGGTATGGTTGAAGGAGATGAGGATGGTCGGGCAGTTATTGAAAATGTATCTGTGGGGGGTGCCTGGTGGCTCAGTTGGTTAAGCTTCTGCCTTTGTCTCAGGTCCTGATCTCAGGGTCCTGGGACTGAGTCCTGTTTAGGCTCTCCGCTCTGTGGGGAGTTTGCTTCTCCCTCTGCCCCTCCTCCACTCGTGCTCTCTCTTTCAAATAAATAAATAAAATCTTTAAAAAAATTTTTCTAAGAATTAAATGTAGTTGTGGGGGTTTTTGGTTGTTTTGTTTTGTTTTGTTTTACCATCTTACTCTCAGGTAATAAACTACTTTCTTAATTTTATGCAAATGGTGGTATACATTTAAAAAGGTGTATTTTGCTAGACTGATGATTTGATTTCAATTGGATAAATGGGAAGAAATGAGTCAGACTATACTATTTTTCACTGAAACTGCCAGGTGCCCTCAAACAAAGTCTTAAATTGATAAGTAGGAAGTTAAACAGCTTAAAAGAAATTCAGGTAACATTTCTTAACACAAAGTAAAGATAAGATAAAGAACAGAATGTCAATGATATCAACAGAAACAATGACCATAAGCCAATCTGAGACAGCTGGGGAATGCATTCTGGAAGAGAAATCTGGAGCCTTGTGTTGCTAGAGAACATGATCCTAACAGTGACTTTTACCTATGTTTGACTTAACTTGGATCAACTTAGAAGAGGAGACATCTTTTTCAAGTAAACTGTATCTGTATTTGTTGCCAGTTTTTTCACCTGGAAACATTTCACCTACAAAGATATTAATACATTTTCCTGAATAATCTTTTTGATAAGGAAATGACCCTTGAAGCCTTATTTCCCCTAAAGAGTAACAACACATGAATATGCTTTTGTCAACAGTTGCCATTTTTAAAACCTTCTTATTCAGCAGTGGAAATAAAGGCATATCTCTTCATACGGTGTGGTTTCACAGCTTTGATATTTCATTGGCTCCAGTTTACCTAGTGCAGACTGAGAGTTCACTACTCAACAGAGATGCTGAAAAAAAGAATCCCTGTTGGTAATGCTACTTTACCTGTATTAGAGAATTCCACTAGAGAGATGTTACACGTCTCCTATAAATTTTCAGAGTTACCATTGTATTTCGATTCACAGAACTCATAGTTAGAATTTATATATTGATGTAATTTCTCCATTAGTGTTTGGCTTCCTCACTAGACTGGGGCAAGCTATGTGTTTTGCTCAGCAAAATATCTTTAGATCCTGTTCTTTTAATGAATATTTGCCATTTGAATGATTGGATAAATTAATGATCAATTGGAGGCATATTTTAAAATATGCCAAGAAATTCCTGAAAACAATCAGCTTACTTGTAAACTCATCTGTACATGTGATCACAAAGTCAAATATATATATATGTATATGCATGTATATATATATATTCCATATATATTGAATATAATTAATGTTGAAAGCATTTTTTGATAAAAGACTGGAAAATGAAGAATAAGCCATATTGAAATGTCAAGAACTCTTTGTCTTTATTTGAGTTATGCTTTTAAAAAAGCTAATTAGAGAATAATCTTAAATTTCATCATGAAGAAAAAAAATGATGCAGAGCTCTGTGAGATTCTATTATAGCTAAATTCAATAAGTGGTTTTAAGAAATTGCTGTAAAAAGTTTTTGAAAGGTTACCACATGGAAGCCAAAGAATTGATGTAATAAAATACCATATAGTATACAATAAAAATGTCTGTTTTGTTGACCTTCTTAAATCTATTACTCATGGAGTACTCAGCAAATCTTGTTAAAGCCTTCGTGAGGGAAACTTTCTTTTATAAATTCATTTACTAACGGCCTGTCCTGGTAGTAACCCAATAAAAATATTTCCTGGGAATTCAACTTAGACTAAATTGAAAAGGCTCTGGACCAAAATCCTGCCTCCCCGACCAGTGGCTCTGTGCCTGGGACAATGAGAAGAGAGGCCAAAGACTAGGAAATACGTATTTCATCTAGCTCTCGTGTTCTGTATTATTGTTTGTTTTCAATAGAGACTTGGTTTTCTCTTCCATATGAAGGTAGAGATATGAACTCTTTGGACTGCAAACTCATATATAGCATCAGATTTGGGCATCTGAGGGCCTCACTATACTCACAATGGGTTCCAATTCAATATTTTCTGTGTATAAAAATATTTCCTGTTTTTTGGACCAAATATGGGAGGCTAAGACAAATGCAACTCAACCACTTACTCGCTGTTACTTACTTTTCACATCTGTTGAAAAAGTGATGATAATTGTACTAATCTCAGGTTTGTAGTGAGGACCCCATGTACTGATACATATAAAACAACATATGGAACAATATCTAGTGTGTACTAAGAGCTCCAAGCATTTTAACTCTTAACATTGCTGGCATAGAATTTTAAAAAGATAGGTCTGTGCCCTCTAAAATCTCACAATATATTTAGATAAGATTTAAAAAAAAAAAAACAAGGAAAATAGCAAGTTCAAAATAACAGTTAACACATTAACTAGAGAAATGTCACAAGGCACATACAGTTAATTGCCAAATGAACTGACTTTTTTAAGATTGTTGTAGGAAAACAGAGGATGAAGAGACCAGCCTGGCTGGGGGAGTTTCCAAATATGTTTACAAAGAAGATCAGTTTTGGCTAGGGCTGGTAAAATTAGTAAATACTGGTCTCCCCTTCAGTTAAAAATTTATAGCAAATATTTGCTTATAACTGTATCTTAGCTTGCATCCTGACTTGATCTAAAATTATTGGGACAATTATATCAATAGATAAGAGCACGTATCAGAAGTGTGGTGAAAATACACTCTAGAGGAATAGTCTAAATAAGCTAGTACAAAAAGAAGTGTCAAATGCCATATTTCTGGGGAGGTATCTAAAAAAGGTTGAAAGTCTATTCCTCTGGAGTCCCTACCAATACTGGATTCCTGGTGTGGGCAGCCACTCAACCACCCAGAAAATGAACGACATGCACTGAGACAAAAAACCCAAAGTGACATTTTATTAGTGAACCTGTTAAATTGCATTTCCTTTTGCTTAGTTGCACCATCCTGAATCTCAGAAGTGACACTGGCTAGAGTCAGAGGACAGAGACCAGGACCAGGGCCAGACAGAAAACATTTGTTGCACCATGTGTGGATTTGCCAGCCCTTGTGGGCTTTCTCAGATCTGAACAGTCCAGCTCTAGCTGCACTCCCATGGAAGAAACGTAAGGAGACATAAATGCCATGGGCTAGCCTAGGTTCTTAATCCCAGGAGAATCTTCTATAGAGAAGGAGAGAGAGGTCTTTCCTCTCTTTGAAAATATCTCCACAGACGCTGGAGATTGAATCCTGCTAATCAGGCTCAAAGGTCTAAACAGTTTCTGTCAGGACTTCTACTGAGGGGCTCTGGGTGGTACTCAGCAGAGGGACTTCCCTTGAGAAGTAGCTTGTCCTAGCAAGAAGGTACACAGTAAAGTAACCAAGAAAATAATCACTCTTTTATGAGGCTGAGACGCACAAACTCAACTTTCTTTACCTAATGGCAATCTAGGAATGGCTATGACCAAACTCATCTCCAAGTTTATACTAATTTGTTCAAATGACAATGAAGGGAGTATTTTCTTCATATTGTGTTTGGGGAAAAACTGAGTTAGAGGCTCCTTATCATATCAAAAGACTAAATAAATATAAGGCAGCCCAGATTATAAATAGCTTGAAAACACTTAGTAACAGCTTATTTTAGAAGTCACTTCAAAAAATTACAGTATTTGGGGGCACCTGGGTGGCTCAGTTGGTTAAGCGACTGCCTTCGGCTCAGGACATGATCCTGGAGTCCCGGGATCGAGTCCCACATCAGGCTCCCTGCTCAGCAGGGAGTCTGCTTCTCCCTCTGACCCTCCTCCCTCTCATGCTCTCTGTCTCTCATTGTCTCTCTCGCAAATAAATAAAATCTTAAAAAAAAAAAAAATTTAAAAAAAAATTACAGTATTTGTAAATCATCTTTTCAAGAAGCTGAAATACTAAATACAAGCTCAAATTTTTCAGTATAAATTTATATGAAGGAAATGGTAGAAAATGGCATGATGATGAATTCTCTACAAAAAGTCATTATTCTTCTGATCCTAATTTTGCTTTTTTGTCCCCCCACAGACACTATATTTTTATGAAATTATCAGATCTACCACCAAGTAGATGAAAACCCTTGAACATAAAGAAAACAACTGCCAAAATTTTGAAGGGAAAAAAATCCTCATGCACCTAGGAGAAATTAATTGCCCTGTCTAAATTGTTAATAACAGTGGCAAGAAAAAGATGTTACTTTCATCATTTATTCAAAGCTGCCAAAACCGTATTGGAGACATTGATAAAAAATAACTACATTTGCAATTTAAATAACACAAAATATTTCATTTTTAGCTGTTTTCCTCCTTTTATTTCTTGGGCAAACTCATTCCTCTTTTCAGCTTGGCTGGGCTGATTGCTCGCCTTCATAATATACTGTTTAGAATGATTTAAATTCATTTTTTTAAATAGAAAAAAAAGATAAATGGAATTTTTTAAAAGCCCACATACATTGGTATGCTTTGACATGCAATTCTTTACTCAATTTATTATAAAATTTTATTTCAAATTGTAAGCTTTAGAATTTGGATATGTGGGGAAGGGGAGAAAGGGAAGGATTTGCCTTACAGTATGAAATAGGATGTCTCTGCTAGCGAAGTCTTCATGGGTTTCATTTTAATTAACCTGCCTTCATTTTTATTGTTGTATTATTCAGTTTCACTTTATGGTGCCATTTAGACAGTAAACTTTTCACACATCTGCAGGGACTGATAACAATGAGTTTAATTTAAACTAAAACTATCAGTACAATTTAAAGATACCAGTGCCACTAAAAATATTTGCTACAATAGCATATATCAGTTCAACTTTTTTTTCAAGAAGCCTATAGAAATACTGGAGGTCATGCTGGAATTTTTACCCATTTTCTTTTTTTTACACCAAACTGCTCATTTATATTAGGATTTGGAGATCTTCAAGTAACTAAATAGTTCTTCTTGATTCTCAACTAATTTGTTCCAGCTTCTGTATGACTAGACTAATCCTGAGTTGTTTAAGCTATACTGATTATTTGGGATTGTTAGTGTTTAATTATGCTTTTTATTGAAAAAATAGGAATTTTAATTATGTCTTATAAATAGCATTATTTGAATGGCTTTTGGGCAATCAAGAAGGTACTTAGTGAAACAAAGGAAATATTTTTTAGCAAAATTGGGGGATAAAAAATGAATAATATGAGGTAATAAAATACCTTATGGGAAAAAATAATTATCTGATTGTATTTCCACTACTTGGAATATTGCTTCACATATATCTGAATTTTTAGACCATCCTTATGTTTGTTAAGATCTCACCTCTGATTATACAACCATATATTATCTTAACATTAGCTTTCTCTGGATTCCTTCACCCTTACTATTTTAAGCATATTATTGATTTAAATACTGTCTTGGTTTTCTTTAAATTACCTATATTCCAGTGTAGACAGGCATTTGCTTTTTACTGTCCTAGTGCTTACAATGTCTCTGGTGCATTTGATGAATTGAAAAAAGTGAAATCAATAGATTCTGATCCATAAATTTATTTTTAACTATAACTTAAAGGAAAATATTACCAGATATCAATGATTGGTGGAAAATATGCAAATAACTCAAAAAAATAGCACTGCAGTAAATGAGTTAATAATAAATTTAAAGTCCAACTGCAACACATAAACAGATAACAAATATTAGCAACTAAAATTACAAAGTAATATATCACAATAGTGTGCTGTGCACAAAATTAAGCATTTTCTAATATTCCTTCATTCATTAAATAAATATTCACTGAGTATCCATTATGTTCTAGTCATTATTTTTAATGTTAATGAGTGTTTTCCTTTGTTTGTTTTGATGTATATATATGTGAAAGTAATAGAAATAAAAATAAAGCAATGTAAGGGCAGAAGGAAAGTTAAGGGGTTGCAATTATGAGTAAGGTTTTAGGGAAGGACCAAAAACATCTGAGCAGAAATCTGAATAAGGTGAAATAGTCACCAAAGGGATAGCTGGAGTACCAAATAAAGCATTCATTATGCAGTATGGATGCAATGCAAAAACTATTAGAGATGGAAGTCTATTCTGTTCAAACAGTGACATTTCAGAGGGTTCTAGAAAGTAATAGGTTGTGGATAAATGAAGAGGAAAAGGAATCACTGCGAGTGGGAGGAACAAACCTATAGAAGTCCATAGGGAGATGTAAGTTTGGTGGTGGGGTAGAGTGATGCTTAGTTGCCCCAGAGATTCACTCAGTGATCAGATTATTGCTGAAGACACACAGGGAAAAACTGGAAGAGAGGAAGTCAAGTGGCAGATCCAGAACTCAGGGGAAGAGCAAAGGAGGATAAGAAGAACTTCAGACTTACTTAGTAAGAAAGCATGAAGAGCCAAGAACTCAAGGAGACTGAAATAGGTAGGAATCATGCAATTCTCCTAAGACGGTTTACTTGTTCTCCTCTCAGTGCTGAGAATTTTTTTGGTCTCTAATGCTCTGTCATTTACTGTTTTTGAGATATTAAAAAAAAATTAAGTGTATAGATCAATGAATTTTTATATATGTATACATCCATGCCATTATTAATCAAATCAAGATATAGAATGTTCCCCAGCACCTCATAGACTCTATCATGTCTCTTCTAAACACCCACCCACAGAAATAACCACTTTAGATCCCAAATTTTAAGTCAATGTGCCTGTTTTAAGTTCATATAAATGGAATTAAATAATATATACTTTTCTGAGTTTGGTCCTATCGTGCAACATAATTCATATAAGATCCATCTTGTTGTTTTTATTTTAGTTTAATTTAATTCTATTTTATTCTTTTGTTACTGTGCACTGTTTCATTGTGTGACTATCACATGGTCTATTTTTCCCATTTATTATTGAAAGGCATTTGGATTGTGTCCAGATTTGGGTTATTATGAATAATGCCTGTAATAACCATCCTCATACAAGTCTTTTGATGAACACAAACACTTGTTTTTGTTGGGTATATCCCCAGGTATGGAACTGCTGAGTGAAAGAGTCAGCATATGTTTAGTTTTAGTAGATATTGCTAGTTTTCTCCAGGATGGTTATATAAATGTGTACTCCTATCAACAACATATGAGAGTTTGAACTGCTCCACATTCTTCATTGTCTATCTAATTTTAACTATCCTGCAGTGGTTATCTCTTTGTGTTTTTAGTTTGCATTTCTCTGATGAAAAATGATGTTGAACATGTTTTTTATGTTTATTGGTCATTTGAATATCTTACTTTGTGAAGTGTCTGCTTGGGTTTTCGGCCATCCCTTTACCATGTTGTATGGATTTTTCTTATTAAGTTGTAGAACTGCTTTTTATATTCTGGGTATGGCTGCTTTTTCAGGAATAATTAAAGTTTCTTTTTTAAATTTAAATTAATGTTTTTTAAATTGAGATATAATTGACATATAACATAATATTAGTTTCAGTGTAGGACATGATATGCTATGTTTCACATGTCATTGTGAAATGATTATCATGATAAGTCTAATTAACATCTATCACCATACAGAGTTACAATTTTTTTTCTTATGAGGAGAAATTTTAAGATCTACTTTCTTAGCAGCTTTCAAATATACATACATTATCATTAACTACACTCACCATGCTCTATATTGTATCTTTAGGATTTATTTATTTCATAACTGGAAATTTGTACCTTTTGATCACCTTCACTAATTGAAATTCTTAATTTAAATGAAGTCTAATTCTTAATCTCAGGAAACTGAGGGTTGCTGGAGTGGGGGGTGGGGTGGGAGGGATGGGGTGACTGGGTGATAGATACTGGGGAGGGTATGTGCTATGGTGAGCGTTGTGAATTGTGCAAGACTGTTGAATCACAGACCTGTACCTCTGAAACAAATAATGCAATATATGTTAAGAAAAAAAAAAGAAGAAGAAGATAGCAGGAGGGGAAGAATGAAGGGGGGGAAATCGGAGGGGGAGATGAACCATGAGAGATGATGGACTCTGAAAAACAAACTGACGGTTCTAGAGGGGAGGGGGGGTGGGAGGATGGGTTAGCCTGGTGATGGGTATTAAAGAGGGCACGTTCTTCATGGAGCACTGGGTGTTATGCACAAACAATGAATCATGGAACACTACATCAAAAACTAATGATGTAATGTACGGTGATTAACATAACAAAAAATTTAAAAAATAAATGAAGTCTAATTTTCAATCTTTTATTGTATTTTTTTTTTCTGTTTAAGAAATCTTTGTCTACCTCAATGTCACAAAAATACTCTTTGTTTCTTTCTAGAAGTTTTATGGCTTTAGCTTTACATTTAGTTGTTATGATCCATTTTGATTCCATTTTTGTGTCTGGGGTGAGATAGGAGACAAGGGACATGTTTTGAGATGGATATCAAATTGATCCAACACCATTTATTGAAGAGACCACTTAAAAAAATTTTTTTTAGATGAACTGCAGTGGTGATATTGCCATAAGCCAGGTGACACTATATGCATATGTTTGTTCTGGTCTATTTTATTCCATTTACTCTTGCCAATATTGTCATTTGCCAGTACTTTTAGTCTTCCAGCTTTGTTCTTCTTTCATATTGCCTTTAACTATTCTAGTTCCTTGGAGTTTTTATAGAAATTTCAGAATCAGCCTTTCAATTTCTACAAAAAAACAAACACACACAAACAAAAAATCTGCTAGGATTTTTATAGGCAATGCTTTGAATCTATAGCTCACTTAGGAGAAGATTGATGTCTTTTTTTTTTTTTTTTTTTTTTTTAAAGATTTTATTTATTTATTCATGAGAGAGAGAGAGAGAGAGGCAGAGGCAGAGGGAGAAGCAGGCTCCCTGCACAGCAGGGAGCCCGATGCGGGACTCGATCCCAGGACCCTGGGATCATGACCTGAGCCGAAGGCAGACGCTTAACCGACTGAGCCACCCAGGCGTCCCAAGATTGATGTCTTAAGATTTAGTGTTCCAGCCCATTAACATGCTATGTTCCTCCATTTTATTTAATTTCTCCTTTAAGTATTTTACAGATTTCAACACAGAGGGCTCATCTTTCATTAAGTTTGCTCCTAAGAATGCAATGCTTTTTGGTAATTTGTAAAAGAGGTTTGTTTTTATTATTTTCTTTGGAGCTATTTTTTGTTAGAACCTATTGTATATTGATCTTGCATTAGAGTATCATTAAATTCACATATAAATTATAATAATTATAAATTATTCTGGATTTTCTACATATAAGTCAATAGTATATAATGAAAATTTGTTTAATTATTTATGTCTTTTATTTATTTAGTTATTGTAATTGTTGTACTGGGTAAGGCTTCCAATAGAATGTCAAATAGAAGTGTCTTGTTTTCCATTTCAGGGTTTATTAAAATTTTCACAATGACCTATTTTCTTTAGAAACTTTTTTAGGTATCTTTTGTCAAGTCAGGAAACTCCCTTCTATTTCTCATTTGCTCATAGTTTCAACCATGAATGGGTGTTAAACCTAACCAAATTATAATTTTCTATTTATTGTGAAAATAATATTATTTTCCTCTTTATGAATGTATTGAATTGCATTGATTAACTTTGTATGTTACACCAAATCTGAATTATTGAAATTAACCTCATTTGGTTATGATGGATTTTTCTTTCCTGTAGATATACATTTATTTAATTTATTTTTGTTTTATCTTGATTAATTTATTTATTCAAGCTGTTTGAGTTTACTTAACTGTTCTCTTTTCCAGAGTCTTGAGATTGAAGCTCAGATAATTTATTTTTATTTTTTCTTCTTTTCCAATATATGCATTAAGAATAAGAATTTCCCCCTAAATTCTGCTTTAACTTTATCCAACAAACTCATTGGTTTGTCATTTTGATTACTAATGTAAACTCTGTGTGTCTTTAACCTATGTTTGTCCGTGCTACTAATTCTGTAGCTTCCTTTCTAATACATTACTTCTTGCCTATAATTTTTGTTCCCTGCTTTCTTTATTAATATCTTTCAATTTTGGAGTCTAACCACCAAATAGTTGCTCTCTATCTCTGTTTTGTGTTCCAAATCCATGTGAGCAATTGTCACAGAAATTGTTAACTACTGAATATTGGACACCATTTAACTTGTCTACCTTTGTATCAGTGCACATCTCTGGTCTTAGTAGCCAGGGTGGGTGGAGAAATCAAATAATTATTCCCGACTGTATTAGCTTGCCAGGTCTGCTGTAATAAAATACCACAAAAGGGGTTGCTTAACCAACAGGAATTTATTGTCTCACAATTCTGGAGGCTAGAAGTCAAAACGTCAGCATAGTTAGTTCCATCTGAAGGCTGTGAGTGTGAGGAAGCATGCCTCTCCCTTAGTTCTTGTGGTGTGTAGGCAGACTTTGGCATTCCTTGGCTTACATGTATTTATCTTCATTTTCACATGGTGATTTCCCTATGTGTATGTCTTTGTCCAAATTTCCCGTTTTTATGAGAATACCATTCATTCATCTGCAATGACTTAATTTCCAAATAAAGTCATATCCTGAAGTAGTGAAGGTTAGGAAGTCAACATATGAATTTGGCGGGGGGGTGGGGGCACAAATTCAACCAATAACATCACCCACAGATGCTTCTCCTAAGAAAAAAGGGTCATGAAGTTAATCCTAAATTATTATTACCATTATTATTATTTAGCACTTATTTTGTAAGAACATTTTAAGAACTAGCTCAATCATCAAAAGAAATGGCATGAGGCATTGTGATTATTTTTCCATTGTTTTATCAACTTCAACTCTACCCTCTATACTCTATGATCCTGGTGCTAGGACTCTAAGAGCTACATTTCTCATACTCATTTGCCATTTGGCTTTCTGTTTGATTCTGCCAAAAAATCGTTAAAAGAAGATTGGCAGGTGGGATGCATTGTATGTTTAGTCCAGGCACATAAGTAAAATGAACTAAACAAAAGCAGAAGGTGTACGCTGAGGCATGTAAAATAAAATTGAATCTTAGAGGAGGAGGAGGATCAGATGATGATGAGCTGGTAAGAAAAATGTGGTTATTATCTGAGAGGGTAAGAAGCCCAAAGAAACCTTGTAAATATGAAAAATAACTATGATCACATGTGGTACTGGTGACTGTGTATTCCTAGTTCAGCTGAACCATCATCTCACGATGGAAATGGATGTGCGTGGAAATTAGGTGCTTCTATTATCCATTGAGTGACTTTCTTCTCTGCTTTGCTAAGTAATCAACTGAATCAATGTCCCGGATGGTTGTGAATGATAGGCCATGGCTTGAGTAGAGTATTGTGTAGCAGCTGGTAGGGAGATGGGGGAAAATCAAGTATTTAGCTTCTATTGCAGGTATCAATAGAATGTGGTCTTTTTTAAACATCAGGGGATGATTCAGATGATGACAAAATCCAATAAAGTTCATTAAGATGATCAGAGTTCAGAGTAGGTACTTTATGTTCCCAACCCAGGGATAATATAAAACCTCAATATGTTGACCGTTTTTTGTTGTTGTTGTTGTTAGACATCCAGAACCTTTAAATTTGTAAGTAAGCTATTGATTTTACCCTCAGAAATTTATTGGAAAATTTTCCTCATCCAACAAATAAATGTTATGCCCATTTTCATAAACCTTCATAATTTGAGGTATAAAATTCTCTTTTAATTAACTGTTATGGGGGCACCTGGGTGACTCAATCAGTTAAGCATCTGCCTTCAGCTCAGGTCATGCTCCCAGGGTCCTGGGATCAAGTCTGACATTGGGTTTCTTGCTCAGTGGGGAGTCTGCTTCTCCTTCTTCCCCTGCCCACTGCTTGTGCTCTCTCTCGCTATCTCTCTTTCTCAAATAAGATCTTTAAAAAAAAAATTAACTGGCATGTGTTTTGTTTTTTGATGTGAGGTGAAAACCCCAGTTAATTGTTTTCTCTATTTGAATAATGAATTTCCCTATTGCCACTTGAGTATGTGATCATTCTTGGATTGTGTAAAATGTATTTGTATTCTAGAGTGTGCTTCTGTCCTGTAACTCCTCTGACATTTATCTGCCTTTCTATTTTTTTTCTGGTACCAATGATTTCCCTTGCATAGATAATGTAGACAAAAACTTATAAAAACAAGAAATCCCCAAAATATATTTTGACTCATAAGGCACATTTTAATAATGAAATCAATATAACAAAATTTATCTCAGAGATTAATATACTTTTTATATTATTGTCTTTAAAAGTTGACAGTTTTACATATTATAAATGAGAGTGGGTATAATTAATTATCTCTTTTTAGGGATAAGAAAAGCAAATAAATAAACGCCCTAGTTTTTTTGACCTGATTGTCTGAAAGGCAGGAATAGTGGCAGGGGACGGCCAGAGGAAACCTAAAAACTACTGTGCCTCAACCTAGAATGTTGGGGGATTTGGAGGATTCTGGCAGAAAATCTTATAGAGTGGGACCTCACATCCAAAGTGGTAGTGATTCCTCAAACCACAAAAGGAAAATCAAGGAAAATAGAAATCCACAAATGAACTTAAAGTTGAATTTAGTTATTAATGACACTTCTGCTGAGGGAAATGGTGAGTTCACACACCCCAGGAAAAAAATGGTGAAGAAATATTGTGACCTAGAGATTTCCCTTAACCTTATCTCCCTACATACCTGAGAGGTGAAGCTCACCTATATAAAACCATGGAGTTGCCAGAAGTGACTGGGACACCTGAAAGATCTAGATTCTTTGGTTTCATTTTCCTCCTTTAATTCACAGCCTCACACCACCTCCCATACTGCAGCAGTGATTATAGCATTGAGGTTCTGACAGTGATCTTCTAGAAGACTCAAAGACCTCAGGGGAGGCACCCAAACTAAGGTACCAGTCATTGAACAGTTGGAACATAATCTGCTTCTCATTTATCTCTCAGACAAAACAAGTTACTTGGGAAAAATCAAAGGTTCCTAACCCAGTAAAAGGACCTCTGTTTTCCAGGACATTACTCTCGAGATAGTTTTAATAAACCCACATCCAGGGGAAGGAGTTGAAGAAGAGAGAGTTATTGGGGGTAGACTTTTGACGTTCATTGATATGTTTATATTTTGCAAAACTGAGGGAACAATTATTATTTATATGTGTTTGCATCAAAATTCCAGTCCCCAAAGAGTTTAAAGAATTATTCCCATTCAAATAAAGGTAATGACTATTAAATTATCAACTGATTAAATGATTATATTTAAAATAACAGTCAGAAATATGACTCTTGACTCCCTTCATATTTAATATTCTATCTATAAAACCAAACTGCCTCATTGCTCATTATAAAGTAATAATAGTTCCTGGCTTGTAAATCCCTTGACCTGGTCAAGCTCATTTCCTACATTCTAAATTCTGTGCTCAAGAATTACGAACCTCCACAAATCTTCTAATCACAGTAATTATAATAGTAAAACTTTGACAAAATTAGATGATGGGCTTTATCAAATCAGAGAAAATTAGGCAATATAATACTGTAATCTTAATAAGAGCAAATGGAACAACATACTATTCCTCAACAGGTTCGTGATTAGGAAAGATTTCTGGACTCTTCTTACAGTATTTTTAAGACAGTCAAATTAGAATGAAATATTGTTTAAGTGAAAATATGAGTGTATGAAAATTAGCTTAGGATGAGTTTTTCCAGTTTTTGTTAAAACAGCCAGATCTACAGCCTCCAACAGAATACAGCACTTTTCATTAACCATTTAGAATATAATTATTCCCTGTCTTATCCAAATATTTAGAGAATATTTAATAGGATGCACAAATATTGTGTGTGATGTGAGTGTGTGTGCTCATACATGATATACATAGGTTTCTCAACTATCCAGGTACTTATTTCAGTCTTTTCAAACCATTCATCTATCCTGAACATTTAAACACATCCACTACATGTCAAGAATATATAGAACATTTTGATACAAGATTGTCTTTTTGTTCTGAAACATTGCTCTCTCTTTTCTAGCCTCTTATTATATGTTTTCTTTTCCTCATTCTATCTTTGGTTATGATTGTTTCTCATTAAAACTTTGGGGTAGGATAATTATTAAGATATTAATTTATATATAATTTTTCTCTTTATTTTTTGTCCTTGCTCCATTTTAAGAAGGTGGCCAAGACTTTTTGAGAAAATTTTCCTTAAGGCAAGACCAAAATGAACATTTGTATACAAAAATCTTCCATTTGGCTTTTTGTTTTATAAAACTTGGACTAACCAGGGGCAACTGGCTGGCTCAGTTGTCAAGCATCTGCCTTCCACTCAGGTCGTGACCCCAGGGTCCTGGGATTGAGCCCCGCATTGGGCTTCCTGCTCCCTGGGAAGCCTGCTTCTCCCTCCCCCACTCCCCCTGGGTGTGTTCCCTCTCTCGCTGTGTCTCTCTCTGTCAAATAAATAAATAAATAAAATCTTAAAAAAAAAAAAAAGAAAACTTGGACTAACCAAAAACATAATGATAGGATGCTTCAGAAAAGGAGATGAAAGAATGATACAATTAAAAGAAGAGAGAGAGAGAGAAGTGATTCTGAGGTCTTGGGAAGAGGTTGACTATGTTGCCAATAAATCTTAAACTTTTAGGAACTATATCATGCCCCATGGAACAATTTAGGAAGACAGCAGAAAACAAAATTACCATCCTTGGAAGAGATAGGAAAAGAAAGTACAATTCAAGGGACCACTATGAGCTTGAACCATGAAGATGTCAGGGTCAAAAACAATGTACTGGAGGCCGATACACCACTTTTCCAGTGAAGATTGTAGACCCATTTTCTACTTTTCCATAGTCACTTAGGTTGTGGACAGGATATAAATGGAACCCAACAATGACCATAAAATGGATTATAATTTATTTAAAAGAAAACATTAAAAGTAGAATATTTCTTGCAGACCTTAGTTTGGGGTCCAATTAATACACAATACAAATTCATCTTCTATAATTGATCATTACTGAACTTTAAGAAACATTTGTTTCCTCTTTTAAAAAAAGTTTTGGGTAGAGACCTGATGTGGGTGTAATATGATATTAAGAAATGTTTAGTGGGTTTGTCAGGTGATCAAAGAAAATGTAGGAACTATAGCTATATAGTTGTCCTGTGATAAGTAACACGGTAAATCATTTTGTAAATATAGCTCAATATAATATATAAGTATTTTAGTCTTATTTTAAAACTTCAGTTAAAAAGGGTCAAGCCTTCAAATGTTCCCTTTGAATTGTTGGTTTATAGTTAGGTACTATTTCAAATAGTGAAACTATTTCCTTACGTTATTTACATATATCACTACAAGTGTCATCTATCTTCTTATAATTTTGTATAAAAAAGTAAAAAAATTAATAACAAGAATAAATGAACAAGAGTTTTCTTCTCTTTCCACTTATATCACCAGTAAGTGGATTAATACACAATTATCCACTTATATCACTTATATCCACTTATATCACCAGTAAGTGATATAAGTGGAAAGAGTGCTTCATGTAATTTTATAATTTTATCTTTTTAGTCTGTTCTTATCTTTTAAAAATTGCGATACACGTTTCTTCATTTTTGTCTTATAATTAAAGGCATTACTAAAGAAAACTATCAGATTTGGTAAATTCAGCCTAGTTCATTTATTATATGTAAAAATATTTCTCATAAGTATAAACACTCCAAACTAAAGTTAATTTTCACCAAGTGAAAAACTCTGAATAATACCATGTTCAATGCATAGTTATAAAGATAACCTATAAATCATACTGGATGTAAACCAAAACTATATTTTACATGATATACAGTATCATAGTAAAATAGATCTAATTTTTATTTAATGGAAGTATTTAATAGTTAAGGGAAGTCAATTTCCCATAGAAAATATATTGTTTACCATAGGTATTTTATAGTGCTTCCCTAGCCTATGAAAAACTTGCCTTTGCTCTTCCAACTTACCTGAATGCTAGTTTTCTTCCAAAACTTACTTAATCTCTTTTTACAACTATAAACGTTTCCTGAGATGTTCAGTAACCTTGATCTTTTCCTTTCTTAAATTTCATTGTTATCCATTTTATAGAATTTATCACTTAATGCAATGCTAGGTGTACGCTTTGGAATTTTCTCTGACATGTGGAGTTTTAAGCAGGGACTTATTTCTAGAATTTTGCAGGCCAAATGAACTTTTTTCCCTTATATACAAAATAAAAGCAATATAATAAAATTGAGACAATTAATAAGTCTGTACAAAGATTGTCTATCTTCACCAAGTTTAGTTGAAGAAAGTATTTATTTAAAATTAAATATGTACAGTTAATAAGAAAATATCTTTTTTGAAAATGGTCAGTGAGCAGATTTATTCATTTATTTATTCAATTAAAATTTATTGAGGTCTTATTATGTACCAGCCACTGGACTTGCCTCTAGGGATTTGATGGGGCCTGCCTTCATGAACTTTACTTTTCTAGTGGAAATACTGATAATTTAAAAATAAATAAAATTATGTAAAATGGGATAAGTTCTATAAAGAAACATTTATACTGTGCTATAAAGATACAAAAGGAAGAGGAAGGAGATCAGGTAACATTAATAATAAGATCTATACAATGAAAAGATAATGCATGCATAAAGCTTGGAAAAGCACATTTCATGTAGATTTATTAGAAAATGAAATTAATTTTTCTAGAACTCTCAGAGGGTCAATGTAGTTAGGACTTAGTGAGCCAGGCAGATAGTGGTGATAGATGAAGCTGGGTCAGATAATGAAGGCCTTTTGTCAGTTACAGGAAACTATTGATGGCTTTTTAAGCAGATGAATAGCATGAGGCCACATTGTTAAGAGATTCCTTTGGCGGCTTGAAAAGACTAGGCAGGTAGCTATCACCATAGTGTAGGCAAAAACTTACACGGCAACTTGGACTAGGAAGGTGTGTAGAAAGATGAATAAAAATGAATATTAAAGTAAATTTTGGTTGTAGAAACATGAGAACTTGCTGAAAATTTGGACATGAGTAAGAAAGTAAATGGAGAAAACAATGATGAATCTAAGTTCTGCCATTGTCACATTAGTATATACTGCAATTTACTGAGTTGGCTACTTCTAAGGGTGGGGTAAAGTTAGTGGGTGGAATAATTAAAGGTATAGTTCTGGACAGTCTAAATTTAAGATCTTACAATTTTTTCTAAGTAAGAATATGAAATAAGCAGTTATGATGAGGGAATTAGAGGGCAAGCTGAGGACAAAGCAGAAGCTGACACCCCACAACCCCCCCCCCCACGGGATATATGTGACATTCCTCATACACTCCTGGCTGCCTTAAAGCTAAGGAAAGGAAAAACAAATAGTTAACTTATAGAGATCAGGAGTCTCCCTCAGTTTACAAATGTTTTAGCAATCTACAAGAACAAAGCATTTCTATCAATAACCTAGCTTCCAGCAGGAAATGTAGATGCAATTAAATGTCCTTATAACCTGCAGCCCATTGACAGGTACTTGAGGTGGGCAGAGTGTAATGTGCCTCCAGGAAACTCCCAGCTATCTTCATGTTAATGCCTTGCTAGAGGGAAAAACAACCTTGACAATGGCAAGGCCTCCAGTATCCTGTGAGTCTTCTTTAACATATGAAAACCCTTTTGAAACCTCTCTTTTCCTTACCTTTCCCGATCCCATAGTATATAATCAGCCTCCCCTCATAACTCCAGGGCAGCAGCTCTTTCTGCCCATGGGTCCTGTCCCCAGGCTCTAATAAACCACCATTTTGCACCAAAGATATCTCAAGAATTCTTTCTTGGTTGTGGGCTTCCAGCCTCACCCCACTGAACCTCACCTATATTCCAAAACCCCATCAGTTACATGTGTATAACAGCAATTCAGGAAAGAGGTCTGGACAGAGTTCAATTTAAAAATTATAAATCTATATATGGCCTTTCAAGTAATGGGACTATTTGATATTAATTGATATATTTAATATTTATTGAGGGCTCACTCTGTGCTAAACATTGTGTTACATTCATTATATTTATTACCTTAAAGAATTCTCATAATTTTGTCATATTTGTTCTATTTCAATACCCACTGTACAATAAAAAAAACTTAGTTTTAAAGGGGACAAAACAAGATACCTCTTAATGAAAATATTGTAAAATCCAGTTCTATCTGGATTAAACTACATAGAAAACGTAAAACTGGAGATAAATATGGCTTTATAAAAGGATAGATATGCTATCTCGGAAATGTCAACAAGGACATCATTTTTTTTTCCATCATTCTATTATGATTTTGTATTAGTGGCTTCACTCACCTGGAGATCAAAAAGAACAGTCAGGAGCTCTAATCTTCCATGGTTTGTATCCAGCAGAGAAGAAGGAGTATCTTCATCCTAGCCTTCACATCAAAATCTTGAAATTCACTTTGATTCAACTGACTTAGTTCAACCATAACTACCTTCAAATCAATCTCTGTTTTCCTGGACTTTAGGAAGACCCCAGGGCAGCAAGAAGAAAGATGTGTGGCATCAGATGATTCTAAATTTCCTAAGATATATCTACTGAAGCTACAGCTGAAATCAGAGGTAGGCTGAAGTTTTGGGATACAGGTTTCCAGAGGCAGTTTGGTCTAACAATAGGAGAGAATTGGGGGAAAATAGATAAGGACAGGAAATGGAACCAAGAATTAGGCCAGCATTACAAATACATGTAATGAAACTCCTTTGATTTGGTAAAATCAATTTGGTTATAAGTTTTCTAACAACTGATGGGGAAGTAGAAATATAAGCAGCTCCACAATTGCAGAAACCAATCATAAGGCAAAATGAAGATAATTAATAATAATTAGAAGAGCTATTCTAAGTATTAAGCACCCTCTCCCAGATAAACTCAAGATGCACCTAAAAGAAAAGTCTATGCAATATTATAAATGGTATCTCCAATAATGCCTTGAAAAAAATCTATTCATAGGTTATATATAGAGTTTCCTGTACTGGACAACAGCATTGCACTAAAATTCAACTCAGGATTAGAAGTCCACAAATGCAGCTTGCTGATGATCAGAATTAATCCAGGGGTAGTCTTTAGGGTATCTGAAGAAATGGATGGGCTAAATAGCCTTTAGGTAATATTTTAAAACATTGTTTCCCTTAAAACATTTTTTGATAGCTCTTATAGGCAAAGATTTACATATTTTAAATATATATATTTTTATATTCACTCATAAGTGCTAAGAAACAAATATACAAAAGGGAGCAAACAACTTTTAATTAACAATTAGCTCAATATGATTCTATACTGTAACTTGGATAGGAAAAAACTAAGCAAATAAACCTAGTGCAATTGTAAACTACATTAACATAAGTACGATGTCTGGAATGGTGAGAGTCCCATTCTGCTCAAAGTATTTCTCAGACCTTATCTGCATCACTGATTGAAATTCTGGCCACCTAAATTTTAGACAAATATTTACAGTTCAAGAGGCAAATCACAAGGATGATTTCAAAATGCTAACTATATTTTATAAAAAAAAAATGGTTAAAATAACTGGGGAGGCTTAATTTTGAGGTCACAGGACAATAGAACTTAAAAGCCAGCTTCCAAAATGTGTGAACAGATGGCATAAAGAAGATATGTCAGTTGTGCGAGTGCTGATCTAAGAGGCAGAACTAGGGCCAAAGTATACAATGTACAAGAAGATAGAGTTCTACTAACTAGAAGGAAGAATTATCTAGTAGTCAGAAATTCAAAAAATGGGATAGACTTCATCAGAAAGTAATGGATTCATCTCCTTGGAGAAATGTCAATAAGAGAAAATATAGCTGAGAGATGATCCAACTTTTGAATATATAGTTGTAGTACGTGATGATAAGATCCATTAGAACACTAAAAATCTGTCATTTCGGTCAGCATTCAAAGCCCTTCCTACTTATTAACATTAATTCATTCAACATTTTTTTTCAATCAAATACTATATGCATTTTTAAGCATTGGAGGATACAGCAGTAAATAAGAAAGGGAAGGTTCCTTTGAAGCATACCCTATTTAGGAGGAGTTGGTGGATACAGATTAACAATAAATATATGATTAGAAGAAAAAGAAAGTAAGATAAGGGGCAAAATCTCCATACCACTGGAGGAGTGTTTTTTTGTTTTGTTTTGTTTTTGAGAGAGAGTGTGCGCATGAGCTGGGATGGTGGGATGGGGTAGAGGGAGAGAGAGAGAGAGAATCTTAAACAGGCTCCACACCCAGAGCAGAGCCCGACTCAGGACTCGATCTCATGACCCTGAGATGAAATCAAGAGTCAAATGCTTAACGGACTGAGCCACCCAGGCACCCCTGGAGGAATGTTTTTGATTGACAGGGGCTTACCCCTGCTTGGGAAACTGCTGCATTCACCTTCTTATCTAGTGGGCTCTCTCTGGGTGTCTCCTGTGTCTCTCACTTCCTGCCATTGAATTCATCCTTAGAGGGTTGTCCCTGCTAATCTCTCTCAGATCAGTGGGTATAGGGCATCCCTTCTTTTTTGGTCTGAGTGCCACTTAAGTTTCTATTCTGATGGTAGGAATACTGTAGTTACACCATCAGGTAATGGGATTACAGGTGGGGCATATTAAAGCTATGGATACAAATACAATCAGCCAATGATGGCTCCTCTAATTAGAAACATCATCATATTAAAAATTCAGTATCAAAGTTACTAAAGCTATGTGTCTCAAAGCATGATCTGAAAGGCACCTACGTAAGAATCACAAAAAATACTCATTTAAAATAGATGCCTGCTCCTTTGAGTCACAGTTGAATGCTTGTGGAGAGAGACTCTCAATCACTATTTTGAAGATTTATTTATATTAGACAGAGTGTGCATGGTGTGGGTGCAGGGGGAGGGGCAGAGGGGTAGGGAGAGAAATCCTCAAGCCGACTCCGCTGAGTGCAGAGCCTGACTGGGGGCTCAATCCCTGGACCCTGAGATTATGACTTGAGCCAAAATCAGGATATGAACGCTTAACTGACTGAGCCACCCAGGCACCCCTTTCAATCACTATTTTGAGCAAACTTTTCACGTATACATGCTAATGTTTTAAAACCTCCATATTAAAGAATAAGAACTCAACCAATAAAAAAAATATGAGTAGCTTAAAGGGAACTTCCTAGCAATATTTAAAAATATAGAACTTTCATTTACAAGAGCCAAATAAAAGAAGATATGACCCCTGAAGACCCATGGCTGTGGGACCTAGAAAAGTTAGGGGACTTCTCAGTCTCCTCTCAATTATAAATATGGCACAGAGACCATGATTTCCCTTATTCTAACCAGCATGTGATGCCTCTGGAGAGGTGATTCTGTTGATATCTAACAACATAATGTAAAAAGGGATCAGATTAAAGCTAGAACTCATTTTCTAAAAAACAATGTGTCTACAGTGGCCTACAGGAATTTATGAAAAATTTTTAAAATGACTTATTAATTACTTTCAAATCTGGCCATATTATATGCTAATAATCACAAGCATACTTATGCAATGTTCCTATCTAAATTGTAAGTTCCTCAAGGAAAACTTCTTTGATAACCTTCTTGTGTATAATTGAGAGAGCTTAAAAAAATTCAGCACATAGTAAATGCTCAATAAATACTCAGTTTTGCATGATGCTGGGACAATGAAAGCTCTAGACTGTTGGCCAAATGAGGATCTTTCTAGGATGATTCAGAAATGAAAACAAGGCTTTAATATATATTATAGTTAGATCTATACAGAGAATGGGATTTAGCCATATTCATTATTCATTGTCACTAAATATCCTATACTGAGGGAGACAGAAGGAAAGAGTAAGACAGAGAGAGAGGGAGGGAGGGAGGGAGGAAAGGGAGGAGGGAAGGAGAGGAGAGAAAGAAGGAGAAGGAGAGGGATAGAGAGGCACTTATGGACTTGATTTATTGCCATTAAAATAAGAAAAAAATGATAGCAATGAATTGTAAAAATCCACTTACCAGGGCGCCTGGGTGGCACAGTTGGTTAAGCGTCTGCCTTTGGCTCAGGTCATGATCCCAGGGTCCTGGGATGGAGCCCCGCTTTGGGCTCCCTGCTCTGCAGGGGGTCTGCTTCTCCCTCTTCCTTTGCTTGTGCTCTCTCTTTCCCTCTGTCAAATAAATAAACAAAATCTTTTAAAAAAAATTTAAAAAAATCCACTTAACAATATCTTGAAGACAAGAGAGCACCTGATTAAAATCTGCATGACTTTTTAGAGAACACAGTGAATTAAATTCATTTAAGATCTCCAATGACACAGTGACAGGCCTTGTAGATCAAGAGAAATGCTAGCTACAACGTCCCTTGATTTTAGTAGTTTAGATTCTATAACTTATGACAAAATTAAAAATTAGGTGTGAGCATTCAGTACAAAGCAAAAAGCTAAATGGTGGTTAAATGAGTGAAGCAGAGTCTTCCTATTTAGAGGCAGAACTTTCCAGTATTTTTCTCTGTATCTTTTAATCAAACTAGTCAGACTTGGCATATCTACATGGTGTTGTAATTGGAACAACTAATCCTCATGGATGCCTATAATTACGTTGTCATGTAAATTAGTTGTGGCTGATTGGTTGGACTCAAGTCAGAATTATTTTCTAATACTTCTGCCACAGAAAGTCTAGACAGAGCTTGAGTGATGTTACAAACACTACGCAACTACATCCACATATGCCAAAGCTCAGGGGACAGACTTTACTAACTCTGACTACAACTCTGAGAGTCATTTGTGCAATACACATGGAACACAATATCTTGCAAGTTCAAAGGTAAGGTCTTAGAGAATCCTATAATGAAGTTCACAAAAGAATAAGTACGCTTTTGCAATACTGTAAGTCCTTAGAATGGACTACAGCAAATTCACTGGGGAATCAGATTTACACCCAACTACTTCAAAGATCAATGTTTAAGAAAATATAGATATTGTTTTCAGTTTTAAAGTTCCTACTGGAGACATTAGCCATAGGAGATTAAGTTCATAAATTCAAACAGAGAGATTCAATTGCCAAATGTTTAAGAACCAGATTAAAAAGATTAACAGAACTGAAGGATTTAGTACAGTCCAGTGTGTTCTTTTTCATGCATACGTCAACGATATGGTGCTTAGTGAGTTTTATTTCTCTAGGTGTAGCAGCAGAAGGAATTATGAAACTGTACAATTAGAGCCTATGATTTTTTCCTGTGATTCCATCTCCCGTTCTGCTTCTTAGGTCTAGGATGCTGTCTTGAGGAAAGTGGAAAGTGTTTATCATCTATGTAGCCAGCATTCTACTTAAGTATCATCTCTCTGCTGTCTCTCTGTCTGTGAATGTCTGTCTATCCATCTACCCATCTATCTACCCACTGTCATATTCCAGAAAAGATTTAGCTTGGTTCTTTGATATGTTCTTAGGAAAATAGTGCACAAAATTTAGCAGCCTGCAAATTTGCGTTGGCTTATATTTGCCAATCATAAAAATAGTTCCATCTTAAGGAGGCAATATTTGTTTTGAAAAAAAATAGATTGTGTAATATTGTTGATTAAGAGGCTTAGAGGCAATACATAATAATTATTCTTTGATTATATCTAAAGAAGAAATCTAATTTAATGAAGAGAGTGGTAACACCATGCCAGGCTACTGCAGGGAAACTTCTACCTTTTCTTCGTTGCAGTGGTAGCACCATCACATTGTATTCCTCTCCAGCACTCTGAGCAGAATTTCCATTAACTCTCCTAATTGCTATTACACGTAGGACAAGGATTTTCAACTCTGCAACAGTTTGTTTGACAATAATTCACTCAAAAAGTCATCCATGTGGAGGTCTCTATAACAATGTAAAGTTCTCCCTAGTGTATAGCAGGTAATTATTTTTCTCAAGTTGAGTTGGACAATAATCTTTGTGTAAACAAGACATTCCTACACAGCCTGTTGATGATTGTTAATTAATTTTTGCCCATTGATGTAAATGCAAAATTTCATTTAGAGGCTGCTAACTGTATGAAATATTAATTACATTATAGAGGTTTCAGAGCACCACAGAATGATAACAAAGTGGGCATTGATAAGCTTCTCATTGCAAACCATTCACTGGAGCCATTATTTTCATAACCCTTTATTTTTCATTAGTTATCTGTCAGTTTATAATATAGCTGTTAATTGAAGTAGAAACAGAATGTGTGAACTCTGTTTTCCCAATTGCATGCTTGAGTTATACAGAAAGACAAACATATGCATAGCCGTAGCTGCATTGCCTTTTCAAGGCTGACAGAACTAACAAGATAGAACCAAAAAGAGAGGAAACAGAAGAGAGAACTCCCCACAGTCTCAGGGAGCAGCTTTTCGATAGCCCTCCATGAACAGGGAGAAGCCAGATGACCTAACTGACTACCAAGTAGAGGGAAATCCCAGATACATAAACTCATTTAGTGTCCATCCAATGTAAACATGTTGGAAGGGAAAATGATTAGCTGTTCAAGGATAAAATAAAACATGCAGAAGGAAAGAAGCTCTCTCCCACTTTCCAAAATTTAACCTTAAATGAGCCTTATTATTGAAACTACTTTATTATTTAAAAAAATACTCATTTGTCCAAGCATTTGGTACCAATTATCATATTTTTAACAATTCTGTAAAAGTAATACTTGATAATAGAATTAGAAGAAAAATTTTATAGTTTATTGATGCTCTCCTCATAGGCAATAATAATCCATTAAAAGATAAATAATATGTACATTTTGTTTAACATATATTTTTAATCATATTTTTAAAGCCCAATTTAGTTTTCTTTGTCTAATATTAAATACTATATACACGATGCTGGTCGCTTCTATCATACTTTCACTTAGAAACTGACTTCTTACATTTGTCAGAATGATATTTTTTTTTTTTTTTTAAAGATTTTATTTATTTATTTGAGAGAGAGAGAATGAGAGAGAGAGCATGAGAGGGGGGGAGGGTCAGAGGGAGAAGCAGACTCCCT